>NC_142804.1:26608178-26704126 GCF_049724085.1 Artemia sp. Qi Xiang Cuo | reverse complement strand
GCGCAGTTACCATCGGGTATTACAAAAACTGTTCAGAACTTCTTTGGAAAGAGCTTTGTTCACATCTATTGCAGACAAGATCCCCTTGGCTAGGAACGAAGACGAAGTTATTGCTTTATTTAGCATGCTCGAAGGGAAGCCTCATAAATATTTTTTAATCCAAATTGTCCCAAACCTAAAGGAAACGGACTTCAAGGTGTGCTTGAACTGGATTGGAAATAAGGACTGGGCTGCCTGGTGGAGGCGAGCGAATAGACTTAAAATGATCTGTAAGTCAGTCTCAGACTTCACGGATGAGGAATGGAATCTTATTCCGTCATCATCGAATGCCGTAGAGTCGCACAACCGCTTGTCTAGGGCACAAAGAAAACCAATCTCTGCCGTCAGAAACTGGTATTTTACGAAAGATTGACAAGCCGTTACCAGGCATACTGCTCGATCTCTGGTTCTTGTGATTGACCAGTAGAGCAAGCGATGGCTAAGGCCCGATGGGAAGAAGCAGAATTAAAGGTCTGATGCCTTTTTAACAGATGTATATTCATCGTCAAACAGTGAAACAGAATTTATTGGGCCCTATATCATAGTAGACACAGAAAACGATACAAAAAAATGCAGTTACCTGCTTACCCTCGTATTTGAGTAGGCCGATTTTGGCTATCAAGCTCGTTACTATAATACACCCGGCTTTTATGTCGATATTGAGGGCCCACAGGATCCATTTGTAAAGCTTCAGCCTCTTGATTACCAACCTCCGCCACAAAGTAAGAAGAACAAAATTTGACCTCTTCAATACCATAGCCATTATTTAGGCTCATCCTCTGAAGAAATAAATTGTAATAATTATTTTGTTTTTCTGCTGGGGAAGAAAATTTAACTTTTGGCTCATTCTGCTGGGGAAGTGACTTTTATTTTTACATAAATATTGGACAAAAGAATTATTCTCTTACACTAATGCAACTAAAAAACTCTGTCAATTTACTGCATTCTGCAGAGGGATTAACCCGCTTAATAGTATTTTAAATCATTACTTTCGATAATCATGTCAGCTTCAAAACTCTTAAGACCGTAATTTTAAGGATTGTGGATGATAAACCTTAAATAGGCTAATTCAATAATTCATAGCTAAAGTAGTTATTTTAGTTTCTAATTTATTTGCCACTGTTTAAATTCCATGCACGATCTTTTAGTACAACATGTGTGCCTTAAATCTAAGAATAGTTTACAACTTTCCCATATCTTTGTGATCAGGTAGAAGAGAACTTCAATTAATTTTATATTTTGTGCTGTATTTTGCTATTAAAATGCCATTAAAATGGGAATGTTGTATTATTATTTTGTAAAAATTCACTTTGTTGAATATCCATAGTTTCTGAAATATACCATAAATTTCGTGAAGCATTTGATTCTAAGGTTTCTATAATATATAATCCTAGTATGGCCTAAAACTTTTGGTACAATTTCATTAGTCTTCATGAGAAAGAAATAAGATAATGAATTTTGGTTGGGTGTTTGTTTTTCATTATATTTATTGCTCTGCCAATCCATCTGAAAAGTAATTAAGGTGCCTTTATTACCCTTGATTTTTCTTGAGAAGGAGCACAGTCTCTATTTGACAATTTTTCAGCAGTAGATATGGCTATGTCTACACTTCTTCTAAGGTATAAAGTCAGCTTCAAAATTCTCAAATCTGCTAAGAGAAAACAGGTGTCATGAGTGTTAAAGAAATTAAATCCTTATTTCACTGCTAAAATAGCTTAACTCTTTGCTATCTGATATAGTCTTCGTCAGTTCTTTTCTGCCTTGTACAGTTTCTCTGCTATTCTATGGTTTAACTTTTGCACCTTATAACCGAAAACATTTTGATGCTTGAGCCTTAGCTTTACAATTAGTCAGTAGCGCATATACACAGACATCATATCGTGTGTTTCTAGTTACTATTTCAGTGATAAAATGTAAATTTCGTATATTTAGTACGTAAGTGCATAAAATATCTATAATTTTTTGGTGTAGCATTGAGCTTCTGGAAACAATTGATTTTATGTTTCTCTAAATAGCTGATTCTAGTTTACTTTAACACTTTTTCTCAAATGTAATAGCGTTTTCTATACGTATTTGTTGTAGAAATCAGACTAAACGATAATTTATCTGGTTTGCCACATATATAAAATGCCTTTATATAATTGAATTATGTCAGTTATTGGAGGTTTTTAGACTTTTTTTTGTGATATTAGTAGAAAAAATAGCTTTTTTTGTGATAATTCAGTTGAAGGTGATCTCTCCGAGCTACAGCATTTGTTCTTACCTTGTTGCTGAGTAGAAGCTGCACGTTTTTTCTTATATAAAAGTAATTTAGTGTACGTTTCCTTTGTGTTACTTTCTATAAACCTATACTTTATTATTTCTATTGAAAAAAATGTCACCAAATTCACGCGATTTGAGTTTTTGTCAACAATTACTCATCTGTATATTTTGTCTTGCATTTCTTATAAACATTTATAGGCCATCAGATCTCAAGCATTAAAACATCTCACAATTTTTATTTTATGATATTTTTATCTAGAATTAGTGCAAAATTACTTTGGTCTCAGCAAAGCCAAAATATTTAGTGTGTGCTTAAACCTCTTGTTTTGAAAGTTCCATTCTAGGAAAATGTGCTTAAGATTAGTCTGTAAATTGTGTTATTTCTTTCATTTTTAGTTGGATATGCTTTAAAAAGAAAAAGTAATTCCGTTCTACAGATAAACTGTGATAAAATTGGAAAACATTTATTTTCTGTTTCATTAACAATTTTTAAGTGTTTTGAATTGTCAATTTGCATTTGGCGAGAACCAAGCCTAAAAGCTGAAAAATTAATTAAGGATTCTCTTAGTTAACTTTCATTGTTTTATAGCTGTCTTTCATTACTAAATAAAGATTGGTTACGCGATATTTTTAAAAATTTTCACTTATTGTCAGAGGTGTATACAGAATTAATGTTTTGGCAATACTAATAAAATTTTTCTCCCCCAACGGTATTTTTTGCTGTCCCTACCCTATGAATTGTGGAATTTTCGACCTTATAGGGGCACTTGCCCTAAAAACCAGCCACTAGGTCTGCTGCTACTCGCTGTGTGTTATTTTAATTCTGAAATGTTTTTCCTTTTTTAATTTTATATGAAAGAATTTATAATCAAAAAGTTTCATTGAAAATAAAAGCTTTGTGGTTGTGATTAAACTTGGAAAGCCCAAATCAAAGATTGGGCTAGGCTAACATGCAATAAGAATTTTTGTGAGTTTACTGCACTTGTGTGGTTTATTATGTTTCGACTTACGCCATATAGTTAGGTCTCACTGTTATTCCAATCTCCTGATTTATGAATATGTTTGAAGGCTGAAATAAATTATTTATTTTCTAATAGTGAAACTATATCTGAAACATTTAATAGAATTCATTCTAACATGCCAATTTATAAATTCTAAGGATTATTGCATACGTTTGTTACTTTCAGAGACATTTCTTATCCCTGTAAGCACAAATTGATATTTTACCTTATTTGTGTAAGTCTTAGGTTAATTTTGTTTCTGAAAAGCAATTTAAAATTTGGCTCATACTGACAAGATTTTTGTCATTAAAGATTTGCTTATGTACACTGGAGACAATGAAAGTTATATGTTTGTTCTGGGAATCCTTAGTTGAACAGAAATTTGAAATTTTCCTCATCTTGACAATATTTATTTCATTAATGACTTGCTTATTTACACTAGAAATGATGAGGGTTATGTGTTAGTTCTGGACACACTTAGTAGGGATGTTATGGAAGTTTTATATTCTTTTGTATCCAGGTTTTTTTTGAGTGGGGATATAAAAAAAAATTGCTGGGGAGGGGGGCTTACAAAAAAGCTTTTAAAAAAACATCAAAAGCTTGTTGATAGTCAGATGTGCTACGTTGTACGAGTCGGACAAACTTTTTTTTGTTGGGGGGGGACCCTCCCACCCTCTGGACACAGCCTTGATAGCAGGAGACCAATTTTATTTCTTTGAATAGTCTTAAAATAATTATTCAACTGGGTATCAATCAGCATATATGAGTCTCTCGGAATAATATCATAGGGCTGTTCAAGATTTCTTGTTCAGCAGTTGAAATTTTATCAACTATAGTTCACTGCATCTGCATACCATTGATATAGTCAGACTTCTCCCAGAAGTCGGCTAGTATGGCTATGGTAATTGTGTCAAGAAAAATATATCAAAAATTGATATTTAGAGCATTTAAATTTTAAGGTAAAGCAATAAGACACTCCACCAAACCGTTTTTCTCAATTTAAGTAGCAAGACATACAAACAACAATGAAGATCATGTGACCCTTTTTTGAGTGACCATGGATTTTTAACATGTGCTCACAAAGAAATTTCGTAAAAAAATCAAACAAAACAATTTTTTTGTTCTGTTAAGATATTTAACAATAAATTTAGGAAAACAGGACAAATTAAATAGTGTTTAATAGCAGAGTTGCCAACTATCACGCTTTCCTAGATTTAGTTTGTACTTTGTACTAAATTTCTTTAATTTTGCCAATTTCTAGCTAAAACGATGTCTTTTTTACACTTTTACAAAACGATGATAATAGAAAAATTCTAAAGAAAAATTGAAATTCCAAATGAAATTATTCAAACATAATTGCTCGTTCGTACTTTTTTGTGTAATTTGTTCCAAATAAAATTGCCTTTGTAGGTTTTCATTTGACAAGAAGAAGATTCATTTAGCAAACAAAGGATAAAAATATTGGCTACCTTAGATGTCAATGTAATTTTAAGAGCAATCATTGGTTTTGATAAGGTAAGAATGAGTATATAATTTAGCTGCAAGTACATTAATGCAAGAAGAACTACCAGAACACAACTTTCCCAGTGTTTATGTTTAACTCTCAAACTGATAAGCTTTTATAAAAATGTTTTTCACAAGCCCGAAAAAATACCCAAGAATTTATTAGATATACAGTTTATACCGCTAAAACGACCAGAAAAAACAACAGAAACAACAGAAAAAAGGTTTGTTGGCTCTGGGCGCTCTAAAAGGTGATGCTAATGGAGATCAAGGAACACATTCTGAACCAACTTCTTATGCTCTTTTCAGTGGTATAAATTAAATTCAAATACTTTGGGTGAAATCAAAATTATTTCATTTTATAGCTTATGTCTCCTTTTTACTAAGGACGAGATAATCCTCTTCTGTCAAAAGTGTTCCTAGTGAATTCAAAACTAGACCATGCTTTGCGTTTGTCTTTTTTTTTCTTAAAAAAAGGAAACAAATGTCATATCTATATGCTATAACTCCCTAAGATAATCTTTTTCTGTCAAAACTGGCTAATGTCTCTAACAATGCAAAATAGGACATTTCTAACTGCACCATTTGATCACTCGTGCTGAGTTTTCCCATGACATTATACATAACTCATTTTCAACCAAAATCGCATATGTCACACTTTTAATTATCATATCAGAGTGGACCCTGTTCTTTGAATTCTTCACGAGCCACAGAGAAAATGACTTAGCTGGAGATTCTCGGGTAACAGGTGATGAAAGGGAGAGAAGAAGTAAATCCTACTGAAAAAGACATTCTCTTGCATAGCCAAGGTTGAATTCTAGGTTGGCAGAAGGGAAAATAAACTTTTGTTTCCTAAAATTCTGTTGGCTCAAGTCCTTAACAATTAACTATAGAAGAAACCGAAGATTGCAAGCAGGAACAGTGCAGTTGAAAGATCTGCTGAAAGATATCTGAATATATCTAATAAATATGAGGCAATCAAGCCAGTAGCTCTGTAGCCCACAGAGTGAAGCAAAAGGAAAAGGGCTAAATAGTTTTACTGAAAAGCCCGCCTGCTGTTAAATAGAAGAAGAATTATTTCAAAATCGAAATATATTTTCTTGTGATTATTTACGCTTCTAATCAGCAGTTGTACCAAACCAATTCTGCTCAACTCATCCTCAGGGCTATACTGTGGTGTTTATCCTCCCCATAGTATAGTGCAGACGGTTTGATATCTTTCTATTTCCCCTCGTTGTTTTGGTTATATTTTGTGTTTAACGCTTTTTCCAATAGGCAATTATTAGAAGTTCTCCAAAAAAAAAGTCCCCCCAGATCCCAAATCAAATTCCAGTATAAGTGTCATAGAAAATGATACCCATCCTAGCTGGTCAAGCACCCTATCTCATAGTTCTAATGATAGCTCCAACTCTGAGAATAGGACACTGATAAGTGTAGGGGCTAATGTCACTATAAATTATGATAAGGGGTTTCAAGGAATCCTTTCTAGAAACTCTAAAAAAAGGAAAAAAATCTCCCATATCAAAAGTATTTCTCCTCTCCCCACCCAGGATCCTCCCTCCCCAGAACTTAGGAATTTACCTTAAAATTTCTCCTAATAACCCTTTTGAAATAAAAAAGATTACTGCAATAAGAGTTGCAATTTTCAAATTGCTAAAATCAATGTTCTCTCTTAAAGTTCACCGAGATGGATCCCTGCTAATAGCAGTACAAGATCAGCAGACGCAATAATTAATCTAAAATCCCTTCTGAATACCCCAATTAACGCATATAAATGGAACCCAAAACAATCCCCAACAAAAGTGGTAGTTTATAATTTTCCCCAGAAATACCCATTCAGGAGTTAAAAGAAGGGCTCTCAGATAGGGCTGGCAACACAATCCCAGTTGAAGATGTTACCTAACTTGGTGAACCTAACTCTAATGGCCTAAAAACAAGTTGATCCTTCTTATTTAAACTGAAGGAAAAAATTAATATCCCAGAAGAAGTTATCCCTATTTGGGCAAATGAAACCGCACAAGGAATACAAACCAAAGCCATCCAGTGTCAGAAGTGTCTCAAACTGGGACAAAAAACAAACAAATGCAATGAAATTCTCCTAGTATGTAGTACTTGTAAAGCATTCCATCCTAAAGAGTTGACAACTTGCAACAACACTCAGCCTACATGTATCAAGTGCAAAGGCACACATGAATCAACCAATAAATCACTCTGCCCTTAACACAAGAAAAGAGCAACAACGCTCAAAATAGCAATACAGACGGCAAGTTAAGACCCCTTTGCAGAACTATACGAAAATGATGCACAAAACTACCATATACGGCCTTAAATAAAACACCCAAAAAACCCCACGTCAAACACCACCCATGTCCCAAGTCCCCCGTCTCCAACATCCTCCTCTAAGCCTCCTACCTCAAAGCCCTCTTAGACGGACTTACCACATCACCCAGCCTCCTTCTCTGGAGAGATGAGGTCAGCCTGGCCCCCCTCTTCCAACTAGATATACCCCTGTCTCCCAACACGAAAATAATCCGTTAACCGCCAAACATGATGTATAAACAAACTTACAATTCCCAGTAAGATATTTTTTAATTATAAACAACAATGTACTTCAGCCCATTAATATAACTCAACTGCATAAAACAGAAATCATTGCAAAATTGGCAAAAATCTACATCCCTGATGATATGCTCATTCAAGCAAAAAAAGATCTTGCTTTACTTTTAATAAAGCTGTACTCGCTATAGTTAGGTCTCACTGACGTCAGTACTACATACCTTGCTTTGTAAAGTGTTAAAATGCTTTAAACACCACAAAATCTCATTATTAGCCAAGAGCCTAGCCAACTATACCTGCACAAAGAGTTTAGAAATCGAAATCTACCATCTCATCATGGAACTTGAGTCAAAAGATTCAAAAAATCTACTGAAAGATATCTGAAAATATTCAATAAATATGAGGCAGTCAATCCAGTAGCCCTGTAGCCAACAGAGCAAAGCAAAAGAAAAAGGGGTAAATAGTACTACTGACAGGCCTGTTTGCTGTTAAATAGATGAAGAGAAAATTCTAAATAGAAGAAGACTTGACAACAGTTTAGTCAATAACAAATCTGACTTTAGGTGAATAAAAAGTCTGAAATATGATAATACATGTAAATTACTATTATAGTACTATCTTTAACCTACAAAACATGGATTTTTAAAATTTAAATCATCATTTAGCAGTTCAGCTTATTTGGGAGTTCTCCTAAATCACAATTTTAAATACATAAGACAAGTAAAATCAATATTGATAAGTTTCATTTTAAAGAACCTGATATTTATCCAGTACACCCTTAATTTGAAAGGAAAATACGATTAATATAGGAGAATGAAGTCAATAAATTTAACTTAAGTGTTTTGATCAAACTTTTTCTGTACGTTACGTACTATCTATTAACTTCATATACGTTTAGCCAATAATGGTGCAAAAAGATGATATCCGTTTAGAAGAAAGACAGATATGGTTGGATAATTTACATTTTCGTATAAGATTTCTTACCCACCTAGGTAAATTGTCTCTCTGCCTAAGAGAATCAATTTATCTGGATAGTTGGATATAATCACCAAACTGCTTAGTGAATCTTCTTATCTGCCAAGTTGGATATTTATCAGAAACGCTAAGCAACATTGTTATCCAACTAGGTAGATATTCTCTCTGCCTAAGAGAATCAATTTATCTGGCTAGTTGGATATTAACCCAAAACTGCTTAGAGAATCTTCTTATCTGCCTAGTTGGATATATACCAGAAATGCTGAGCTACATTATATCCAACTAGGTAGATATTCTGTATATAGCATTGACAGTCAAATATTCAGCTAAGTGGGTAAAGGTGCAAGAGTCTTGAAAATGTTATTATCTGTCTAGCATGATATTTTATTTTGATACTAAGTGTAGTTGGATATTATTTTTACATTCTATAGAATATTTTTCTAAGAATATCCATTGGGCACCTTCCCGGCCTAGGCTGAGGTAGGCTACCTTTTATTGGCATAATGTGTTTCCAATAGAACGCTTATCATTATATAAGACATTATATAAGACAATCTGAAAAATTGAGTAGCCTATCAATCTACTAGTGTTGGTACTTGACTGGCCTCATGAAATCAATGTCAGTCCAGTGAAAAAGTAATTTTGATGTCTCTAATACACCACCATATTTACTACTTTACCAGAACACTCTATTTTCTTCATCAATTAAGGTGAAACTCTAGTCAAGCTATCCAACTTGGAAAGGGGTTAGGCTAGGTTAGGAAAATGAAACTTCCAGCAATGAATCCAGGGCCAAAAACATGCTGGGAAGATATTGCAGTAGAAATTTAGAATTGTGGCACCTGATAAGGAGACATGTTAAGAAAACAATTCTTACTTTAAAATATGTATAATGATCCTGGTTAATATAGGCCTATTATCCAAGGGGAGAACCTTTATCATCAAGTCTTTCCTCTAAAAATCCTTCTTTTTCCAGTTTAAAAGAAAAAGTTTCCAAAAACCACCACATTGAGATATAGTACTACCTCTATTGTTACCAAAATTTTAATTACTAGTAATAGTATTGAATAGAGGTAGTACTATATCTCAGCATGGTGGTTTTTAGAAACTTTTTCTTTTAAGCTGGAAAAAGAAGGATTTTTATCTAAAATAACAGGAATGCAACTCCTCCTCAAATAACAGGAATGCAATTCCTGTTATTTGAGTAGAATTTTAAGCCATATCAATGGGTCTTTTCCCAATTTAGGAAATGTATTTTCAAATCTTTATAACCTCATAAATTGGAATTGAGCAAAGTTGTTGAGCTGAAAACAGTTTTGTTGTACTTCATTTAAGCAGAAGACTTATTTTGCAAGGTTTCAGTTTTATAACACAAAGATTTGTAAGGCCATCTAGAGGGAAAAGGAGTAGAGGTAGATACTTCAAAATAACTTCCCAGGACATACTTTAGAGTCATCCCTGAAAATTTCATTTTCCTAACCTATCCATTTTCCAAGACAGCAAAACAGCTAAACTAGAATTTTACCCAATATGGGTAAATTTTCATGGGTACATTATTTTACGTTTCCAGTTTCTTTTTCTCTGGTTTTAGTTTTGAAAGTACTGGTTTTAGTTTTGAAAATGAAAAAGTTGGTCTCTAATGTAAAGGTAAGAGATAACTTTTTGTCTGAATAGAAACATCTGAGACTTAGTAAACTATCAGTGATATACATTGACTACCATGTACAATAACAACTGGACAGTGCTGATTCCAAAGAGGGAATTCTCCATAGAGGGAAAACGCCCACATTCACCACAAAATAACAGCCCTGGTTTGCCACTCTAGGACTGGCAAACATAGAATGCTAAATTTTTCCAACACACTTTATTGATATTTACTTCATATTTTGTCAGATACACTCAATAAAGAAGCAACAATCCCATGTACTTTAGCCTGAAAGATTCAGAATGGTTGAATCAAACCTTGCTTGACCCAGAAAAATAGCTTGGTGAGGAAACTCAAAATAAACTTGAACTAAATAACTTCTCTGACTTAAAATTACCTCAATTACCTTAATTTGCACTTTGAAGTGATAAGGTCCATACAATCTAACTTATTTTAGGGTATAATGGTTCAAAAACCATTCCAGCAGAAGAAAGGAAGAAGGGTATGGACTGTCAGCTGGTCCAAGCTGCTATAATCAAAGTTACTGTAAAGAAACAGAACAAGAAAACAGCTGCAAAAAATATAGAGTAACCATGGACAATTCTGAGGGGATACATCACCAAGAGTGAGAAACAGGATGGGGATATTGAGCTTCTGCCTCTCATTTTTCTCACCACTTTATGTTACAAGACAGATCTTTACAAAAGAACAAGAAAATACTCTTGCTAAATACGTGCAAGCTGTGTGCCTTATGCATTAAGGTTTAACACCACTTGAAGTTTGTCAGCTTGCTTGCAGGTATTCTCTTGCCAAAGGACTCACCATCCCAAATTTATGGACAAGCAGTGACAATCAAAATGCTGCAGGTGAAGATTAGTGTCATGGTTTTATGGCAAGACACCCACATCTTACTGTAAGAGCACACTAAGCAACAAGTCTCAGCTGTGCAACTGCTTTGAATTATGTGACAGTTGAAAGATTTTTGGAAAATCTTGGTGACGTGTACAAGCACCACAAATTTACAGCACAAAATATTTGGAATGTAGACAAAACTAGACTATCAACAGTCAACAAGCCAGGGAAAATTGTTGCAGCTAAAGGACAGAAACAGGTTGGCAAGGTAACATCAGCCGAAAGTGGGCAGAATATTACTATGTGTGTTTGTGTCAGTGCTGTGGGTAATAGCAACCCCCCTGTTCTTATTTTTCCTTGCAAGAATTGCTCTGAAATTTTACTGAAAGGAGCACCATTACTCATAGGTCAGAAATGGCTTCTGGTTGGATGTGTAATGAACAATTTCTTGTTTGAATGAACCATTTTATCAGTCATACAAGACTGAACAAGTCTAATCCTGGGCTTCTAATACTTGACAATTGCATTAGTCATTACAGTAGTGAATTGCTTGACTTAGCCAAAGAAAACAGAGTTGTCATGCTCACCATTCTGCCACCATTCTCATACAATGCATAAGCTGCAACCACTTGACAGGTCAGTTATGTTTCCTTTGAAGGCTTTGTACAACAGGGAATGTGTGACTTATGACAGAGCATAAATGCAAGAATGTCTCAATTTATAACATCTCTGAGCTTTTGGGAAAAGTGTGTCCCAAAGCACTGACCCCAGAAAACACAATCAGTGGTTTTTGGTGCACTGACATTTTCCCTTTCAACCCTCAGATTTTCAAAGATCACGAGTTCTTCAGTTCATATGTCTCTGATCAACCATCTACTTCAAACCATGGTGACATAGAACCTCCATTGCCCATTGCTTCTTCTGCTGACAATGGCTAATCAGCCCACCAACCATGAGAACAATACCCAATCTTTCTCATGATTACCTTTATATGGACAAGCTGAAAAAAGCTTCTCTGGACTAGTTAATATGTCTCCATTTCTGGAAGATTCTCCAAGAAAACAAATCAGACATGCAGTGAAAATAAAGACTACCAAAATTTTGACTGATACCCCAGTGAAGGAAAGAATCCACCAGGAAGAGAAACTGAAAGCTGCAAAAAAGAGGAAGAAAGAACAGAAAACCCAGGAGAAGAAGAATGCAAAGAAGGCTAAATTGCAAGAAGCAAGCAAGCAATTGTTCCTCAAGAGGGAAAGTGAGTCTAATCATGTTGGGATGGAGCTTGACAATGACAGTGAGGACAATCTTAAGCTAAGAGAAGATGCAGGAAACAAGCCAATAAAAGTTGTCAACTTTGTTTTAGTTGGACTTGCAGGTAAAAAGAGGGCTAAGTGCTTCTTTGCTGTGAAAGTTTTTAAGGAATACCAAGTTGTACTTGATGTTCTATTCTTGAAGTGCATAGAATCAAGCAAGTTTGTGCTTACCTAAGAAGAATATTGCATCTGAAAGTCTGAGGTTTATATAGGATTAAGTAAACCTTCTGTCTCAGGTGGGACTTCAAGACTTGCCAAAATGCTAAAGTTTGGTGTTCACCTTTCAGGATACAAGATGCATTATTTGGTAGGAGTGTTCCATCTAGAGAGATGGCCTTCAATAGTAAACTTAGCTAGGATTTGATTTATAGAAGGTGGGTCTTTGAGTAGGCTACTGTCCTAAGTCTATTAATTATTTGTATCTGAATTCTGGAAGACAATCAAAATCTGATAAACAACAAATTCTAGGACTAATTCTTGAGGAGTAAGAGCTTTTCTTGACTTAAGACAGTGGCAAAAGTGGGCCAATCTGTGGTGAACTTGAACCAGGGTGGCCCTGGTTTGCCAGTTTTTGACTGCATCAGTGTAACCCATTTTCCTGCTATATCCAGAAACATTGGTCACCAGGGATTTTTTAGAGATATGCCAAACATGAACATATACATGACAACTTTCAGAATTATTTAAAGTTGAAAACTGTGTTTACAAAACATAAATAACCAGAAAATTGGCAAATATGGGCCAGTCTCCCCTAATTGATTTCTTGTCACTTGTACTTGTAAATGTCTTGTAACTAAAGTTTGCTTTTATTCAAAGTGGTAGGTTTTACCCTGAAATTTGTACAAAAATGGCAGAAAAGGATAAAAATGTGTCACCCTTGTATCTTCTCCATATACAAGGGAAAAAAAATGCAGTTGTTAGTGCTAAATTGAAAAGTTTCTTGCTGATTTTCAGGGTTCATATCTGTTTTAATAACTGCTTTTCCAGACTATCTATTTTCTGGAAAACTGTGACTGAAAATAAGAAGTGGAAAACCCAAATGGAAGTTTGCACCAGTTGAAACTTGCTTGGAGCTTATTCCAGGCAAAAATTCAAGTTATCCTCCCAGTCAAGTGCAAGCTATTTTCAAGCAAAAAATTACAACCCGCTTCAGGAATTTTACACAAATATTTCCAGGTGTGTCACTGAATGGAGGCAGGGCAGCAGCAGCTGTGGTAATTCCTGAATATTCCTTAAATATATCCACTAGGCTTCCAAATGCCACATCCATCCTTGTGGCTGAGCTAAAGACTATGTTTGAAGCTGTAAATGCCATTAATAAAAAGCCTCCTGAATCTAGGAAGGTGATCTTGCTCTCAGACTCTAACTCTGCCTTACAGCTCATGAGCCAAGTCCTTAGGTCTGTAATAGACTCTGATATAGCAAGTCTTAGGAAATTAATATGGAGTATTCAAGAAAGAAATATCAACTTTATTTACATCATGTGCCAAGTCACCAAGGTATTAAACATAACAAGGTAGCCAATTTACTTGCAAATAAAACAACAGACATCCACATAGAACCAACAATAAAATCAAAAACTCTATGTGACGTAATTTGGAGAAAAATTCCCAAGAAGAATCTACCACAGCTAGTACTCGTTTTTCCTTCACCTGAAGAAAATGTCCTATACTTCCAAATTCAAAGTGATACATTGATCCTGAGGGAAGAAGAATATGACTGGAAAAAAAAGAGGGGATCCAAATTGTAGATTTTGTTCCTTAGTCCCTGAGACTTCACAACACCTCATCTTTAGCTGCAATAGTATTGCAAAGTCAGCAAATAAAACAAGAAATATTTTATCAAGATTGAAAATAAAGCCTGACACAAGTGAACTGCTTAACATCAAGCTGCCAGGAAATGAGGAAAGAATACTATTTCAGGAGATTGATTTGTTTTCTAAAGTGGAATGACATAGTTTAGTATGGTTAATGTGATCCTGAAACCTGCTTCAGTTCAGTTAAGTGGAAGTATAATTGGAAAGAGGAATATGAATATTTGAATGAAATAAACCAGCAGAAAATGTTTTGTATGAAACCAAAAGGAGACTGTTGTTAGACTCCAAGTGTTGTTTCTCAAAAGAAAAGAAGGAAAACTGATCATCTCCATGTTCACATCTTTTGAAAATTTTTAAAAGATGAATCTTTTCAAATAGTTTTGCAACAACCAAAGAAAACATAATTGGATTCTAGGAATTACAAGATTGAGGGTCGTTATTCATTTTTGGGACCCATGTTACAATTTCCTTGCATAGTGCAGTCAGTACAAATTGCTGCATAATACAAGCTTGGAAAAGCAATACCATATATTCAACTAGTTTTGCAGTACTGTAATGTTCAGGTTGCAGTCTGTCAGAGCCAGGAGCTTTGCCTTAATTAAGGAGAAAGATTAGTATAAGAATTGACAATGGTGTGGTAGAAACAAGATTCCAGCTATGATATTGTCAAGAAAAATGGTGAAGGAGAATCTGCCAAAATGTTGTTTCCAGCGGAGGGCTATCAGAGAAAAATGAGGAGAAGTGTCGTCCCCAAGAAGTTACATCAATAGGGTTAGAATGTAAACAAAAGAAAGAAGTGAACTTCGATGCTCAATAATACATTGATGCCTGAATAAACTTTGTAATATGAACATTGTAATTTCTGAAGTAATCTTTTTTTGTTTGTTGAAGGGATACTTTGAGTTGAAAAATCAATGAATGATTATACAATTTGTTTTCTATACATTTGAAAGAAAGTATTTAAGTAGAAAAAATTAATAATTAAATTGACTGCAAATTTAAGTAATGAAACAAGATTGATTGTGTAAGATATAATGATATTAATTTCTGAAAGTCTCAGTAATTCTTATTATCAATGTCATAATGCTAAAAGAGGAACTGCTTCTGATGCATTTCTTTTTTTTTTAGTAAAGTGTCAGTGACACTCTTGCCTTTAGAGAGTTTTTTGGAGTACCCTCCTTTTTTGTGGTAATTTCTGTTTGTTTTAAATTTAACTTGATTTTTTAGTTTAATTTTTATCTGTTTTAGGTTTGATTTATTCATTCCTAACAGTATCTGTAGTCTTTTTTTTTAAATGATCTTTCACTTTAATTACTTTAAATTACCTTAAATCATATCTTCTAGTGACTAAGGTTGAAGAACCTGTAGATGTTGCCAGTTAACGTTGACTTGAAATTCATGTCACAGTTCATGAGTGGATCATCACTATTTACATATACAGTTTGGTTTCATTGTTGGGTGTCACTAGATGCATTGCCAGCCAGGCATGTTTGAGGGCTAAAAGGAGTGGGTGGCACCTAATAGACCCTGTTGGATGATACTGGTTCATCTCACTGTGTCTTCAATGACTTGCCACTCCAATTGCAGTCAACACCAATCTTGAAGCTGTCAACTGATCTGGTGGACATTGTAGATTTGCTGAGTGAATACCACAGTGAATACCAAAAACGCAATTGGTGAAGAAGTTGAACTTCTCATGCTTTCTGCTAACTGTTTTCTGCAGTCTTATGGGATTTCCTTGTGTTTTGGTGTGTTCATTGGGATCAAAAACAGGCTTGACGGCGTCACTGGTCATCATCTTAAATGCAAAGATGACATCTCCTCTATCTCTATGGTACATTAGGGTAGTCAGGTCAAGCTTTTCTAGTTGTTGCTTGTAGGAGATTTGTTTATTTGGCAAAAGTGAGCTTGGTTGCTCTATTCTGGACCTTCTCAAATGTCTTCATGTCACAGTTAAAGTGTGGGTTGGCAACCAACATGCCAAACTCAAGATGGGGACAAACAAAGGCTGTGTAAAGCTCCTTGATAACTCTAGGTTGGCAACTTGTCACTGAACATTTGATCAAACCAATGACCTTGTTTGCAGGGATTGGCTGCAGTCACTTTTTGTCACTTTGCTTAGGATATGTCACTTTTTAATTGAATTTGTCACTAAAGTCACTTTTTTGTTCATGTTTTGAGTTTTTTTTCAGCAATTTAGTGAACTAACAGAAGGTTAGACATTCTTGCTCCTAGAAAAGGTAAGTTCACTCTTGATAAATAATCCTACCATAGCTGCTCATAGGCCTCTATTCACTGAGCATCCACCCAAATTGGCTGCTTTAAAGATGAAAATTTTGCTCCAGATTCTTAAGTTATGTCCCCAGTTTTTGCTTCTCTTTTTGTGTTTGGCTGATTTCTATAGAGGGTGCAAATTAAGACTGATAAGTTTAAAGGACGTCAAAACGTAAGAAGGAATAAGTATCTTCCATTGGCTTTGTGGGTTTATACTTGATTGCAATATATGAGTTAGGGAGAAGGCTCTCTAAATCAATTTCAGGTCCCTTTGAGTTATGGGTAAGACGAAATTTTTGGAAAACTGGTTTGGTAGGGAAGATGGTACTGGACACATAGTCCAAGAGTGGTGTGCCAAGAATAGTTTTACTGTAAAATATGCAAAAAGACACTCAATCTGCCAAAAAGTATTTCAAGCTCTTCTTCCACATGCCACCAGAAAAGAACAGAAGATGAAGGCGTCTACTGTGCTAAACCCATGTCAACTCAGACTCACTGGTTCATCTTCAACTGAAAACAAGTCACAATCTGGAAATGCTCTACCCAAGAGGAAACTTGAGATATTCTGCAAGAGAGATGCGGCTTCAAAGGCAGAAATAATATGGCTCTTGAAGATCATAGCCAGTTTTTTTGCTGTATCTTTGTGTAATGGTGTTGTTGATGTCTTTCAAACTATGTTCCCTGGTGCTGTCCTAGAAGGCTTCCCGTTAAATGCCAAAAATGACTTGTGTTGACAGAGGCAATTTATCCTTATTTTAGGGAAATTTTAGTTGAAGACATCCAGATGTTTAACTTTGTACTGGAATATGATGAGACCACCAACAATTCTGGGCTGAAAGAGCTCCAAGTAAGGGTCTGGTACTGGTTGAAGGGTCAAAAACTAGTTGTAAGTAGAAACAAAGACCAAACTGCCTTTCCATCATACATATCAACAACAAGAAGAGCAATAGGGAATTCTATTTTAGTTTTTTCTCCTTTGAATTTTTGTTCCTTCAAGAATTTAAACTAAAATTTTCATTTTAATGGTCATATTTTATTGCAAGTCTTTTCTTTTATGTATTTATGTTTTGCTGTAGACAGCCCGTGGACATAGGGTCGAAATATTCACTCAAATATATAATTCCACTGTCTTGCAAAAAGAATTCCTTATTGTTGTTCTTGTTACTAATGTTTCAAATTTAGTTATTATTTGGTATCTTAGAACATATTATCTGGGACATGCTACTAGTGAGGATCTGCACAAGAAGCTCCTCCAGTGTATAGAAGATGAAGACTTCCACTTGAGAGACTGTTGATGCTTGCAAGTCATAGTTGAGCTGTCAATAAGAAAATTTGGTCAATTGTTGACTTGGAAAAGAAAAAGCGGTACTCAAAAGGTCTTTTGAATATCGGTACCTGCAACATCCACGCAGTACATAATGTGTTCTAAAAAAGACTACAGGAACTCGGGGAGGAATGTTCTGATATGATAGTTGCTGTTTACCATTTCTTCTGCGGATGGTCTGCTCGTTGTGCCGATTTTAACCAGTGTGAGCTAAAAGTTAAGGCTCCATGACATAAGTTCGTAAAGCATGTCCCCACTAGGTGGCTTACCATAGGAGAAGCTGCAGACCAATTGACCAAGCAGTGGCCTGCTTTGATTGAATATTTTCTGGATCTCATGCCAAAAAATAAGAATGTAAAGCACTTTATTTCAAATTCGAAGTATCTGAAATTGTTATTTGACTAAGAAAGCCAAAAATGAAAGCAGAAATAGAGTTTGTTGTGAGTTCTGTATTTGTGAGTTTGTTGTGAGTCACTGTATTCACTGGAGTATTTCAAAAACAAGAGCTGTTGATTTATTTGCTGAATTTTGAGTTGCGTTGCTTATGCACAGTTCTTTTCAAACAGATTGTACATGCTGATGGTATCAGCCATCACCTTGCTGTGGGGTTTGAAAGCATAGACAGTGCTGCAGAAGTATAACTAGAG
This sequence comes from Artemia sp. Qi Xiang Cuo, assembly GCF_049724085.1. Classification (NCBI taxonomy): domain Eukaryota; kingdom Metazoa; phylum Arthropoda; class Branchiopoda; order Anostraca; family Artemiidae; genus Artemia; species Artemia sp. Qi Xiang Cuo. Next base: position 26,685,919 of record NC_142804.1, on the reverse strand, counting down.
CAACCTTTGTGTAATGAGCGGATCCAGGCAGCTCTTGCGTCTTTGAAAACAACTCAGAAAGATAGGAAAATTTTTTTCCAGGAGTAATGAAGCACATCAAAGCTGCTGTAAAGTATTTATTGGTGAAACGCCCTGTGAACAACGAGTTTTTTGAAGCCTTAGCTGCCTCAGCCTTCTTATGCCGGATTCTCAGCTGATGGGTTGCAGTGACATTCTCTACATTGCAAGAAAACTTTCGTTTGAGACAAACATAGAGGACCGTGTGTTACCACCCACAAACAGTCCAGGAATTGATAGCTATTGCTAAAAGATCCTAGAACTTAAGACTCCAGGTGCTTATGTGAAATATCAGGCCTTGGGTCGAGTGGTTAGAGCAGCTCTTTAGCTCTGCTATGGAAGCGCAGACATGGAGCAAGGATTTTCTTGTTCAATTCAGTTGATGACTAGCATACAAGCCCATACAGAGGTGCGGACCCTAAACGCTAAAGCTTTTGGTGCTGATTCTCTGTGCAACTATGAGAACAAACCTTAGCTTGTGCGGATCACAAAGAAGCTGCTGTGTTTTGCCAGATCAGCTAGAGCTGGTAAAGTATAATAAAGCATAGTTTAATAAAGTAAACTATGTAGTTTACTTTATTGGACAAAAACAGGATGATGATGCTGAATTGGCAGTCCAGGACCTGGTCAGAGGAAGCAGAAAATAGTGGAGCTAGAGTGAGACATTTCACAAAAAAAGGGATGGCTAAACAGAAGAATGAAATTGGTGATACTCTTTTGAAGGAAGCAGGAGAACGTCCGAAGAAAGGAGTAGAAGAGAAGAACTTTTTGAACATTGGCCTGGCTGAGAGCATGCTGGATGCAGCACTAAAAGCTCGTTCCGAAGAAATGGAAAGGCCATCCCTTAACCCCCAGCCCCAATCTGAAAAAATACCTTGGTATGCTAATCGGTTCAAGTTTCCTAAGTTCCTTACTAATGCTGACAGCTTAAACTTCGAAAAACTAACCGAACTCGAGGGTATCACTGAAATTCCGAATATTAATGTCATAGCTGTAACAGAGGTTCATGCACGAAACCCTGCTATCCTTAAAATAAAAAATTACTCCAAGTTCATTAAGCTTCGCCCTTCCGACCACCCACTCAGAAAAAAGGGGGAGGTATTTTATTCTTTGCTCAAAATAACCTTCAGCCGAAACTCATTTCTACTCCTAACCTCTCCGAGTGTGATGAAATCCTCTGGCTTAGTGTAAGACCAAAGATTCTCCCCCTATCTTTTAATATAATAGTAGCAGCAGTTTTTTACTATTCCCCAAACCAGAATATTGACCAAAAACGTAAATTTATACTCCAATTACAGACTAGTACTGACTTTGTTTATCTAAGTATCCAAATGCTAGTATTTTTTTTATTAGGTGGCGCAATTGATCTCAAGATAGACTCTATTTGTACTTGTCTTAATATTAGACAATCAGTTAAAATTCTGACAACAAGAGGAAATACGTCCCTTGATGTCATTTGTTCTAATATGAATAAGTTTTACAGCCCCTCCAAGCCCTGCCTCCATTAGGTGGTAGTTACCATAACTGTGGCCTTTTATCCCCTTCCTTGTCTTACCTACACTCGTTCACAACATCAAGTGGATCTTACCGTCCCCTTTGTGTTTCTGGTCTTTTTTCATTTGGCTCTTGGTTGCCTAAGGAATATTGGTCCGACATGTATGATCTAAATAATCTTGATGACAAAATCCTTACTTTCCACAAAAAACTGAATGACAATTAAATGGCTCATTTTCCCGAAGAAAAGTTTAAAAATGCTCTAATTATAAACCCTATATAAATGATCATAGACAGCGCAATCGCGCTGCCTAAGTAAAGAGCGATGTTGGCACCACGTATTATTTATTTATTTATTTTTTTTTCCTTTAGACCAGGGCACTTCGTATTGAAGGAGCTGTCGTAGAAACTTTGAAAAGGGCTCATTCGATTGGAAATTGGAGTGGCTTTTGGCCTTTTTTAATAGTTGAAAGTAATTGGAAGGCAACTAACACCCCTTCCACGCCCACTATTTCCCAAAACACATCCAATCAAAATTTTGAGGTAGCCATTTTGTCCAGCGTAATTGATTTTCAGATAGAAATCATATTTTTGAGGAGGAAACTCCCCCACAGCCCTCAGGGCAAGGAATGATAGTTATGCCCTGGGAGCATATAAGGTTTTAATAGAAAATATTGTCGCAGAAACTTAAAAGGGCTCATTCGATTGGAAATTCAAAGGGCTAATGCCCTTTTTAATAGTTGAAAGTGATTGGAGGGCAACTAACCCCCCTCTCCCGCCCACCTTTTCCCCATACACATCCAATCAAAATTTTGAGATAGCTATTTTATTCAACGTAGTTGAAAGTTCTGGAAATTAGTTCTTTGAGGAGTTTTTGAGGATGATAAACCCCTCAGAGCCCTCAGGGCAAGGGTTGTAAGTTATGCCTGGGGGCATATAAGTTTTTTTTATAGAAAGCGTTGTCATAGAAAATTCAAAAAGGAATAATTCGATAGAAAACTGAAATGGCTAGTATTTTTTTTGACAGTCAAAAGTGATCTAATGGCAAGTAACCCCCCTTTTGCACCCACCAGTTCCCGAATCACATACAATACAAACTTTGACATAGCCAATATATTGAATATGGTGAACAGTTCTGAAAATTATGTCTTTGACGATGACAACCCCATCACAGCCCTGAGGGCAAGGGTTGTAAGTTATAACCTGGGGCATATAAGGTTTTTATAGAAAGCAACGGTGTGGCGGCCAATAACTGCTGCTGTGTCGGGGTCTACTCTGCCAAGCCGGGCGTTCCAGTCTCCAGCTACAAAGAGTATGTCACGCCTTGGTGTCTTGTCGATGATTCTTTGTAGGTCATAATAAAAGGCATCTCTGACCGCGTCACTACTATCCCTTATCGGAGCGTACACGGCGATTATGTTTATGTGGCCTCTCAGTCTGATCATGGTGATCCTTGGTGACACTGGCTCCCAAGAGGTGACGCATGATGCAGTAGGACCATCTATTAGGAACCCAACTCCTTGCTGGCCGGAACCATCATTTTGGACCTGGTCCGCGTCGGCTACCGCGAACGCCGTAATAGTAGTATCTCTCTGCATTTGATCTTCCATATCCATAGGTGTTTCATAGGAATTGACTTGACCAAAGGCTCCCCAGACCCTTGGCGCCCCGTTGCGTTAGCCATTCTATTTGTCGGGCTAGGCTCCTAATTGAATGTTACACCACTCCACCGCTGTGAGGTGCAACTTAGGGCTCTCCTCCCGGCTCGCTAGGGACGGGGGCGTGAATCCTCGCTCCGAGGCCCCAACCATAGCTTGGGAGCACTCGTGCTTATCAGGCCCTGATTCCCACCTAGGAGGTCGGGAGGTTGGAGTGGCTGTGTTTAGGGAGTACCAACTCCCTAAACACTGACTTTCAGAGTAGTGACACAAGAATCCGTAGGCTGGTGAGCACCTTCATTACGACGTACGCAATATTACTCCAAATTTTCATAAAAAAACGCCTGATACTGGTAGCGAAATCACCTTTCTCCATAGATCTGGTTCCCGCGAACTATCTTGAACTGGATGACATGAAATTAGGCACCAATACCGAATGTTACCTGGAGGAACGCGGATGAAGGATTGCTGAGGACTCACTCAAAGCCTTTAAGGTCAACTGTCTGAGGATCTGCAAGCAGATGAGACAAAGAATAAGCTGGGAAGATCCAATTTTGTCCGATCTTAAGATTTTGGATCCCTGCGTTGCACTCGGATTTGAAGTGTTCATTATTTGCATTCTCGTGCGCTTTTCTACGCTTCTGGGAAGCGATGCAACGATTGTAGAACGCAAGAGAGAAAGCATTGACCGTCAGCTGCTAGAGCTCAGGTTGAGCCGAGCTGATCTTGGTCAAGATCTGGTCGACCAACCATCTGGTTTCTCGAAGAGTTTTTTGCATCTAAAGAACGGTATTGGCGACAAAACATTTGCTGATCTGTCGACCTTTATGTTGCACCTTTGTTGTCTTCCCCATACAAGAACTGCTGCAAAGTGACAGTTCTATTTCCTGTCGCATATGAAAACGATACTGCGTAGCAAGCTGAACACCGGGTTTAGTTAGTGCATTGATGATGACCAAACAGTTAGTTGGTAAAGCCGCTTCCCAGACTATTCCAAGTGATCTACTTGATAAGGCTATCAAATGGAGAGAGGCAGTTTGTAATAAAGAAGATCCTTGTTGTGCTGAACCTGACAGCTCACACTCCGACACTGAATAGACTACTGACTTTGATGGGGTGAGTATTTCGTTGCTTCTATGCATTCCAGCTCCAATGCAAAGGTTCAGCTCGTAACTTTTCCTCTTACCAACGGTAATTCATCCTTTTTCTCCTTTCGAAGAGAACAATTGTCTTTTCTCATTAAATCGTAAAGATATGAGTTGTAATTTTTACTGATCAATACAAATAAACCAATGACTTATCTTACGCTATATACTAGGTGAAAACGTTGGAATGAGCTTCAAGAACAGATTAAATAAAGATAAATTTGATCAGAAGTGAGGCTTGAAAATGAACTTTAAGGAGTTAAGGGATTCCAATATCTTTTCCTTAAAGCGCGAGAGGATTTCAATTTTTTTTTTTAACTCAATCTTGTAATGTTGATGGAATTTTCAATATTACGAAAGAAAAAACTTAATGTTTCTTCAAGACAAATCAGATTGTAAACAGATTATCAAAAAAATATTAAATTATTAAGATTTCAAGAAGTTTTCCCGTCTATTTTCTAAAATGGGTCTTTTTCTTAATTTTGAGAATTGTGAAGTTCTATTTTTTAATAGTTCAACTTCCTCTAATGTTCCCTTAGGTCGTTGTGGTTTTTCTATACACTCTGTTCCTGTTTTCGATGGTTGGGTATCACTGTTACTAAATCAATTTCTAGCCTTCGCCAGTACACTGTTCGTGATGTTAAAAAGGAAATTCAAATTGTTTTTTCTAAGCTTGCTGCCAATCGAGGGAAGCATAACAGACGAGAACTGGGTAGGCTATATTCTACTTTTTTATTATCATTCTGTCCTTTACCTTTCTGGTCTTTCCCCTTTTAAATAAGAACGACGTTAAACATATCCGGTCTTTTTATTTCAGATATTGTAAATTCTACTTTATCTCCCCCCCCCTTGGCATAGTAGTGGTAAAATAGTTCGTAAGTTTGAAGTTCTCGATTTTACAGCAAAGTTGGTTGTGCTGCAAGGAAGGCTTTCGGATTCATCTTTTTGTCGTTTTTCGCCTCATCATTCTTCAGTCCGTCTGTTCGGTTAGTTTCATTGCAGTGTATTTTACTTCATTTTTTCTCTTTTTTTTCCTTGTCTTACTCATAACTACGTTTATGACATGGCTTATAAGTACATTATTATTATTATTATTAGGAAAATAACTGAGAAAAGCCAAATAACTAGATCAGACCTAAAAAATGCAGCGCAAGTGGATTTAATTGTTTTGGTCCAGAATCAACATTACCTAAGGACATGTTTAGTTTTTTAAAATTCTTGCATTAGGATTCGTAATAGGAATTAGAGAAACATATCTCTTTACATTCGAACAGATTTCCCTTCAGCCTCTAAAGATTTCCTTTCAACCTTCAAGGAAAGTTCTATACATCTGAATCTAGCATTAGGTAACTGTTAATAGTATCTGTATATTTTGAAGGGTTTAAGCTACATGTAGAATTTATAATCCCATGACTCAGATCAGGTGTTACTCATCAGCGAGTATCTGTATATCAACAAATCAAATTAACCAATTATGCGTCAGATCAGTTATATTTTATCAATCAATATTATTATATAAACCAATCACATTTTTGGGTTTTTATGTCAATCCTGTTTTCCAAGACCTGAAGAACCGTAGCAGTGATAATTGTTTTTTTTCTTCATTGGAAAACTTCACAGCATTTACTTGAGAATCATATGCAAGCGGTCTAGTTTAAGCCTTACGTGCAAGACAAACGTGGCTGGCTAATTTTCAGTACCTATTGCTTTAGATTAGAAGTTGCGAGAAATTGTACTCGGATCATCAAAATTTAGCGTGGTTTCTAAGAAAATAGGTGGAGTGCTTTGAAAATATGATTTGTGAGAACTTGAAATTCATTCCCCTGTTGCCCGTTTGAAGACTGTAATATCATAACCTAAGTTGTATAGAGCTGTATGTGGGCGACCAAGTTTGATGTCTAGTGATTGCTTTAGACCTCGGCAAAATTACCGTGCGAACGCCCCTTTTCTTTTTTCATGATCTACCAACTTATTTTACTTTTACAAGAAGTTTTGTTTTGTTTTAGTTAAATACAATTCATTAAAGCAGATTTCTGGTCCGTTAGGTTTTGAAATGCTCAAAATTTAGGAGCACTGCATGATTTTAACTTAAATTAAACAAAAATACAGTGAAGAATTTTTCGCTAGATAATTCAGTCCTACAATTGCCTTAAGTAGCTCAGCGCTACTTCTAAATGTTCAGAAAACGGCAAGATAGAGGAGTTGTTAAACAATTTTAACCACTTGACCAACCGGTTGGCTGAATGATTAACTGATCGACGTCTTTTGTTCTAGATCCCGGAATCTGGTGGAGGAATCTGTTAATGAAGACTGAACTTAACAAAGTTGTTTTGCAACAAACTACATCTTTTTATTTTACCTTCCATTATCTTGCGAACTTCTATCTAAGCAACGTAATTTGCCATTTTATCTCCTTACATCATAAGTTGCGCTATGGGGCGAAACTTACAAAATTTGATAGAAAATGCACGAACCAAAAAATTAATAGTTCCTGCCTCGTATTGCGAATAGATTTTTAGTCTGGGAATTGGAATTTCTGTCAGGTTAGCAAATGGTCTTTAAGGAAAATCCTATGTGTCTGAACTTAAGATGCAATTACACTATGCGGAAAACCGTCTAGATGGGATCTTACGTTTTTCCATGCAGATTGAACAATTTCATTTTCAAGTTTAAGGCTATGTAGGTGATCATAGGTCAAAATAAACATTTCGTTGTTGCAGCTGTTCAGACCTTGTCACACCCAGATAGGTCCTTACTACCTACTGAAGATCAACGAGTTGCATCTTTTTCGCATAACTCATGCAATTATCGAAGTGAAAATGAGTCTCGATGATTGGTCCTTTACTTTCCGACTAAAATAGGTAGCGGTATTTATATAAAATTTCGCTCTTTTGACATTCTCATGACGATATCTTTCTGTCATCTATTGAAATTGAAAAGCACTGCATGTAATTTATATGTAGCGTTAATGTCAAAGCTAGAAATACCTGCAGAAATCATGCAGGGAACAGACCACTAGGTAGCATGCAAAGGGTGGATCCAGGATTTTTTTTTTTTGGGGGGGGGGGTACTAATTTTTGACTTTTTCGGGGGGGGGGGGTACTAATTTTTGACTCAGTTTTCGATTAATTTTACTGATTTTTACCTAGGTTTTACTAATTTTCGACTTATTTTCGACTCGGTCAAAAATTTAGGGGGGGGGTCAAACCAGGTACCCCCGCCCCCTGGATACGGCCTTATAGCATGCCTTTCGATTTTCCATGTCGTGTTTTCGGACCAGAGGCTGATTTTCCCAGGTTTAAGTATCTTTGATAGTAGCATTCTGGTGCTGCTACTTCAGAGTAACAAATGTAAACTGTAGTAAAAACGTAAGAATGCCTGAACACGCTCTAAAAGTGGTCACAGGTTTTTTGACAAATTTCACAGGTTTTTGGGCATTTTTTTCACAGGTTTTCAAAATTCGTAGTGGCAACACTGATTAACGATCCTATCTCTATAGAAATTTTTGAATGCATTCAATTTGTGGAATTGCTTGAAATAGTTAAAGGTTTGAACAATTGTCACTAATAAAAGATAGAGAATAGTCTAAATGTTTCTTAATTTACAAATAAATTTCTATTATCCAGCTAGATATGTAGGTCTAACTTGTTTTTCTTCCCAGTCAGCACATAGGCTAAGGCCTATGTTATCATACAGGCCTAGGCTGAGGTAGGCTACCTTTTATTGGCATAATGTGTTTCCAATAGAACGCTTATCATTATATAAGACTTTATATAAGACATCATTATATAAGACAATCTGAAAAATTGAGTAGCCTATCAATCTACTAGTGTTGGTACTTGACTGGCCTCATGAAATCAGTGTCAGTCCAGTGAAAAAGTAATTTTGATGTCTCTAATACACCACCATATTTACTACTTTACCAGAACACTCTATTTTCTTCATCAATTAAGGTGAAACTCTAGTCAAGCTATCCAACTTGGAAAGGGGTTAGGCTAGGTTAGGAAAATGAAACTTCCAGCAATGAATCCAGGGCCAAAAACATGCTGGGAAGATATTGCAGTAGAAATTTAGAATTGTGACACCTGATAAGGAGACATGTTAAGAAAACAATTCTTACTTTAAAATATGTATAATGATCCTAGTTAATATAGGCCTATTATCCAAGGGGAGAACCTTTATCATCAAGTCTTTCCTCTAAAAATCCTTCTTTTTCCAGTTTAAAAGAAAAAGTTTCCAAAAACCACCACATTGAGATATAGTACTACCTCTATTGTTACCAAAATTTTAATTACTAGTAATAGTAATAGTATTGAATAGAGGTAGTACTATATCTCAGCATGGTGGTTTTTAGAAACTTTTTCTTTTAAGCTGGAAAAAGAAGGATTTTTATCTAAAATAACAGGAATGCAACTCCTCCTCAAATAACAGGAATGCAATTCCTGTTATTTGAGTAGAATTTTAAGCCATATCATTGGGTCTTTTCCAAATTTAGGAAATGTATTTTCAGATCTTTATAACCTCATAAATTGGGATTGAGCAAAGCTGTTGACCTGAAAACAGTTTTGTTGTACTTCATTTAAGCAGAAGACCTATTTTGCAAGGTTTCAGTTTTATAACACAAATATTTGTAAGGCCATCTAGAGGGAAAAGGAGTAGAGGTAGATACTTCAAAATAACTTCCCAGGACATACTTTAGAGTCATCCCTGAAAATTTCATTTTCCTAACCTATCCATTTTCCAAGACAGCAAAACAGCTAAACTAGAATTTTACCCAATATGGGTAAATTTTCATGGGTACATTATTTTACGTTTCCAGTTTCTTTTTCTCTGGTTTTAGTTTTGAAAGTACTGGTTTTAGTTTTGAAAATGAAAAAGTTGGTCTCTAATGTAAAGGTAAGAGATAACTTTTTGTCTGAATAGAAACATCTGAGACTTAGTAAACTATCAGTGATATACATTGACTACCATGTACAATAACAACTGGACAGTGCTGATTCCAAAGAGGGAATTCTCCATAGAGGGAAAACGCCCACATTCACCACAAAATAACAGCCCTGGTTTGCCACTCTAGGACTGGCAAACATAGAATGCTAAATTTTTCCAACACACTTTATTGATATTTACTTCATATTTTGTCAGATACACTCAATAAAGAAGCAACAATCCCATGTACTTTAGCCTGAAAGATTCAGTATGGTTGAATCAAACCTTGCTTGACCCAGAAAAATAGCTTGGTGAGGAAACTCAAAATAAACTTGAACTAAATAACTTCTCTGACTTAAAATTACCTCAATTACCTTAATTTGCACTTTGAAGTGATAAGGTCCATACAATCTAACTTATTTTAGGGTATAATGGTTCAAAAACCATTCCAGCAGAAGAAAGGAAGAAGGGTATGGACTGTCAGCTGGTCCAAGCTGCTATAATCAAAGTTACTGTAAAGAAACAGAACAAGAAAACAGCTGCAAAAAATATAGAGTAACCATGGACAATTCTGAGGGGATACATCACCAAGAGTGAGAAACAGGATGGGGATATTGAGCTTCTGCCTCTCTCATTTTTCTCACCACTTTATGTTACAAGACAGATCTTTACAAAAGAACAAGAAAATGCTCTTGCTAAATACTTGCAAGTTGTGTGCCATATGCATTATGGTTTAACACCACTTGAAGTTTGTCAGCTTGCTTGCAGGTATTCTCTTGCCAAAGGACTCACCATCCCAAATTGGATCCCAAAGGATCACCATCCCAAAGGACTCACCATCCCAGGTGAAGATTAGTGTCATGGTTTTATGGCAAGACACCCACATCTTACTGTAAGAGCACACTAAGCAACAAGTCTCAGCTGTGCAACTGCTTTGAATTATGTGACAGTTGAAAGATTTTTGGAAAATCTTGGTGATGTGTACAAGCACCACAAATTTACAGCACAAAATATTTGGAATGTAGACAAAACTGGACTATCAACAGTTCACAAGCTAGGAAAAATTGTTGCAGCAAAAGGACAGAAATAGGTTGGCAAGGTAACATCAGCAGAAAGTGGGCAGAATATTACTATGTGTATTTCTGTCAGTGATATGGGTAATAGCAACCCCCCTGTTCTTATTTTTCCTTGCAAGAATTGCTCTGAAATTTTACTGAAAGGAGCACCATTACTCATAGGTCAGAAATGGCTTCTGGTTGGATGTGTAATGAACAATTTCTTGTTTGAATGAACCATTTTATCAGTCATACAAGACTGAACAAGTCTAATCCTGGGCTTCTAATACTTGACAATCACATTAGTCATTACAGTAGTGAATTGCTTGACTTAGCCAAAGAAAACAGAGTTGTCATGCTCACCATTCTCATACAATGCATAAGCTGCAACCACTTGACAGGTCAGTTATGTTTCCTTTGAAGGCTTTGTACAACAGGGAATGTGTGACTTATGACAGAGCATAAATGCAAGAATGTCTCAATTTATAACATCTCTGAGCTTTTGGGAAAAGTGTGTCCCAAAGCACTGACCCCAGAAAACACAATCAGTGGTTTTTGCTGCACTGACATTTTCCCTTTCAACCCTCAGATTTTCAAAGATCACGAGTTCTTCAGTTCATATGTCTCTGATCAACCATCTACTTCAAACCATGGTGACATAGAACCTCCATTGCCCATTGCTTCTTCTGCTGACAATGGCTAATCAGCCCACCAACCATGAGAACAATACCCAATCTTTCTCATGATTACCTTTATATGGACAAGCTGAAAAAACTTCTCTGGACTAGTTAATATGTCTCCATTTCTGGAAGATTCTCCAAGAAAACAAATCAGACATGCAGTGAAAATAAAGACTACCAAAATTTTGACTGATACCCCAGTGAAGGAAAGAATCCACCAGGAAGAGAAACTGAAAGCTGCAAAAAAGAGGAAGAAAGAACAGAAAACCCAGGAGAAGAAGAATGCAAAGAAGGCTAAATTGCAAGAAGCAAGCAAGCAATTGTTCCTCAAGAGGAAAGTGAGTCTAATCATGTTGGGATGGAGCTTGACAATGACAGTGAGGACAATCTTAAGCTAAGAGAAGATGCAGGAAACAAGCCAATAAAAGTTGTCAACTTTGTTTTAGTTGGACTTGCAGGTAAAAAGAGGGCTAAGTGCTTCTTTGCTGTGAAAGTTTTTAAGGAATACCAAGTTGTACTTGATGTTCTATTCTTGAAGTGCATAGAATCAAGCAAGTTTGTGCTTACCTAAGAAGAATATTGCATCTGAAAGTCTGAGGTTTATATAGGATTAAGTAAGCCTTCTGTCTCAGGTGGGACTTCAAGACTTGCCAAAATGCTAAAGTTTGGTGTTCACCTTTCAGGATACAAGATGCATTACTTGGTAGTAGTGTTCCATCTAGAGAGATGGCCTTCAATAGTAAACTTAGCTAGGATTTGATTTATAGAAGGTGGGTCTTTGAGTAGGCTACTGTCCTAAGTCTATTAATTATTTGTATCTGAATTCTGAAAGACAATCAAAATCTGATAAACAACAAATTCTAGGACTAATTCTTGAGGAGTAAGAGCTTTTCTTGACTTAAGACAGTGGCAAAAGTGGGCCAATCTGTGGTGAACTTGAACCAGGGTGGCCCTGGTTTGCCAGTTTTTGACTGCATCAGTGTAACCCATTTTCCTGCTATATCCAGAAACATTGGTCACCAGGGATTTTTTTAGAGATATGCCAAACATGAACATATACATGACAACTTTCAGAATTATTTAAAGTTGAAAACTGTGTTTACAAAACATAAATAACCAGAAAATTGGCAAATATGGGCCAGTCTCCCCTAATTGATTTCTTGTCACTTGTACTTGTAAATGTCTTGTAACTAAAGTTTGCTTTTATTCAAAGTGGTAGGTTTTACCCTGAAATTTGTACAAAAATGGCAGAAAAGGATAAAAATGTGTCACCCTTGTATCTTCTCCACATGCAAGGGAAAAAAAATGCAGTTGTTAGTGCTAAATTGAAAAGTTTCTTGCTGATTTTCAGGGTTCATATCTGTTTTAATAATTGCTTTTCCAGACTATCTATTTTCTGGAAAACTGTGACTGAAAATAAGAAGTGGAAAACCCAAATGGAAGTTTGCACCAGTTGAATTTTGCTTGGAGCTTATTCCAGGCAAAAATTCAAGTTATCCTCCCAGTCAAGTGCAAGCTATTTTCAAGCAAAAAATTACAACCCGCTTCAGGAATTTTACACGAATATTTCCAGGTGTGTCACTGAATGGAGGCAGGGCAGCAGCAGCTGTGGTAATTCCTGAATATTCCTTAAATATATCCACTAGGCTTCCAAATGCCACATCCATCCTTGTGGCTGAGCTAAAGACTATGTTTGAAGCTGTAAATGCCATTAATAAAAAGCCTCCTGAATCTAGGAAGGTGATCTTGCTCTCAGACTCTAACTCTGCCTTACAGCTCATGAGCTAAGTCCTCAGGCCAGTAATAGACTCTGATATAGCAAGTCTTAGGAAATTAATGTGGAGTATTCAAGAAAGAAATATCAAGCTTTATTTACATCATCTGCCAAGTCACCAAGGTATTAAACATAACGAGGTAGCCGATTTACTTGCAAATAAAACAACAGACATCCACATAGAACCAACAATAAAATCAAAAACTCTATGTGACGTAATTTGGAGAAGAATTCCCAAGAAGAATCTACCACAGCTAGTACTCGTTTTTCCTTCACCTGAAGAAAATGTCCTATACTTCCAACTTCAAAGTGATACATTGATCCTGAGGAAAGAAGAATATGACTGGAAAAAAAAGAGGGGATCCAAATTGTAGATTTTGTTCCTTAGTCCCTGAGACTTCACAACACCTCATCTTTAGCTGCAATAGTATTGCAAAGTCAGCAAATAAAACAAGAAATATTTTATCAAGATTGAAAATAAAGCCTGACACAAGTGAACTGCTTAACATCAAGCTGCCAGGAAATGAGGAAAGAATACTATTTCAGGAGATTGATTTGTTTTCTAAAGTGGAATGACATAGTTTAGTATGGTTAATGTGATCCTGAAACCTGCTTCAGTTCAGTTAAGTGGAAGTATAATTGGAAAGAGGAATATGAATATTTGAATGAAATAAACCAGCAGAAAATGTTTTGTATGAAACCAAAAGGAGACTGTTGTTAGACTCCAAGTGTTGTTTCTCAAAAGAAAAGAAGGAAAACTGATCATCTCCATGTTCACATCTTTTGAAAATTTTTAAAAGATGAATCTTTTCAAATAGTTTTGCAACAACCAAAGAAAACATAATTGGATTCTAGGAATTACAAGATTGAGGGTCGTTATTCATTTTTGGGACCCATGTTACAATTTCCTTGCATAGTGCAGTCAGTACAAATTGCTGCATAATACAAGCTTGGAAAAGCAATACCATATATTCAACTAGTTTTGCAGTACTGTAATGTTCAGGTTGCAGTCTGTCAGAGCCAGGAGCTTTGCCTTAATTAAGGAGAAAGATTAGTATAAGAATTGACAATGGTGTGGTAGAAACAAGATTCCAGCTATGATATTGTCAAGAAAAATGGTGAAGGAGAATCTGCCAAAATGTTGTTTCCAGCGGAGGGCTATCAGAGAAAAATGAGGAGAAGTGTCGTCCCCAAGAAGTTACATCAATAGGGTTAGAATGTAAACAAAAGAAAGAAGTGAACTTCGATGCTCAATAATACATTGATGCCTGAATAAATTTTGTAATATGAACATTGTAATTTCTGAAGTAATCTTTTTTTGTTTGTTGAAGGGATACTTTGAGTTGAAAAATCAATGAATGATTATACAATTTGTTTTCTATACATTTGAAAGAAAGTATTTAAGTAGAAAAAATTAATAATTAAATTGACTGCAAATTTAAGTAATGAAACAAGATTGATTGTGTAAGATATAATGATATTAATTTCTGAAAGTCTCAGTAATTCTTATTATCAATGTCATAATGCTAAAAGAGGAACTGCTTCTGATGCATTTCTTTTTTTTTTAGTAAAGTGTCAGTGACACTCTTGCCTTTAGAGAGTTTTTTGGAGTACCCTCCTTTTTTGTGGTAATTTCTGTTTGTTTTAAATTTAACTTGATTTTTTAGTTTAATTTTTATCTGTTTTAGGTTTGATTTATTCATTCCTAACAGTATCTGTAGTCTTTTTTTAAATGATCTTTCACTTTAATTACTTTAAATTACCTTAAATCATATCTTCTAGTGACTAAGGTTGAAGAACCTGTAGATGTTGCCAGTTAACGTTGACTTGAAATTCATGTCACAGTTCATGAGTGGATCATCACTATTTACATATACAGTTTGGTTTCATTGTTGGGTGTCACTAGATGCATTGCCAGCCAGGCATGTTTGAGGGCTAAAAGGAGTGGGTGGCACCTAATAGACCCTGTTGGATGATACTGGTTCATCTCACTGTGTCTTCAATGACTTGCCACTCCAATTGCAGTCAACACCAATCTTGAAGCTGTCAACTGATCTGGTGGACATTGTAGATTTGCTGAGTGAATACCACAGTGAATACCAAAAACGCAATTGGTGAAGAAGTTGAGCTTCTCATGCTTTCTGCTAAATTTTTGATGCAGTTTTATGGGATTTCATTGTGTTCTGGTGTATTCACTGTGATCAAAAACGGGCTTAATGGTATCACTAGTCATCATCTTAAATGCAAGGATGACATCTCTTCTTTTTCTATGGTACATTAGGGTAGTCAGGTCAAGCTTTTCTAGTTGTTGCTTGTAGGAGATTTGTTTATTTGGCAAAAGTGAGCTTGGTTGCTCTATTCTGGACCTTCTCAAATGTCTTCATGTCACAGTTAAAGTGTGGGTTGGCAACCAACATGCCAAACTCAAGATGGGGACAAACAAAGGCTGTGTAAAGCTCCTTGATAACTCTAGGTTGGCAACTTGTCACTGAACATTTGATCAAACCAATGACCTTGTTTGCAGGGATTGGCTGCAGTCACTTTTTGTCACTTTGCTTAGGATATGTCACTTTTTAATTGAATTTGTTACTAAAGTCACTTTTTTGTTCATGTTTTGAGCTTTTTTTTCAGCAATTTAGTGAACTAAGAGAAGTTTTGACATTCTTGTTCCTAGAAAAGGTAAGTTCACTCTTGATAAATAATCCTTCCATAGCTGCTCATAGGCCTCTGTTCACTGAGCATCCACCCAAATTGGCTGCTTTAAAGATGGACATTTTGCTCCAGATTCTTAAGTTATGTCCCCAGTTTTTGCTTCTCTTTTTGTGTTTGGCTGATTTCTATAGAGGGTGCAAATTAAGACTGATAAGTTTAAAGGACGTCAAAACGTAAGAAGGAATAAGTATCTTCCATTGGCTTTGTGGGTTTATACTTGATTGCAATATATGAGTTAGGGAGAAGGCTCTCTAAATCAATTTCAGGTCCCTTTGAGTTATGGGTAAGACGAAATTTTCGGAAAACTGGTTTGGTAGGGAAGATGGTACTGGACACATAGTCCAAGAGTGGTGTGCCAAGAATAGTTTTACTGTAAAATATGCAAAAAGACACTCAATCTGCCAAAAAGTATTTCAAGCTCTTCTTCCACATGCCACCAGAAAAGAACAGAAGATGAAGGCGTCTACTGTGCTAAACCCATGTCAACTCAGACTCACTGGTTCATCTTCAACTGAAAACAAGTCACAATCTGGAAATGCTCTACCCAAGAGGAAACTTGAGATATTCTGCAAGAGAGATGCGGCTTCAAAGGCAGAAATAATATGGCTCTTGAAGATCATAGCCAGTTTTTTTGCTGTATCTTTGTGTAATGGTGTTGTTGATGTCTTTCAAACTATGTTCCCTGGTGCTGTCCTAGAAGGCTTCCCGTTAAATGCCAAAAATGACTTGTGTTGACAGAGGCAATTTATCCTTATTTTAGGGAAATTTTAGTTGAAGACATCCAGATGTTTAACTTTGTACTGGAATATGATGAGACCACCAACAATTCTGGGCTGAAAGAGCTCCAAGTAAGGGTCTGGTACTGGTTGAAGGGTCAAAAACTAGTTGTAAGTAGAAACAAAGACCAAACTGCCTTTCCATCATACATATCAACAACAAGAAGAGCAATAGGGAATTCTATTTTAGTTTTTTCTCCTTTGAATTTTTGTTCCTTCAAGAATTTAAACTAAAATTTTCATTTTAATGGTCATATTTTATTGCAAGTCTTTTCTTTTATATATTTATGTTTTGCTGTAGACAGCCCGTGGACATAGGGTCGAAATATTCACTCAAATATATAATTCCACTGTCTTGCAAAAAGAATTCCTTATTGTTGTTCTTGTTACTAATGTTTCAAATTTAGTTATTATTTGGTATCTTAGAACATATTATCTGGGACATGCTACTAGTGAGGATCTGCACAAGAAGCTCCTCCAGTGTATAGAAGATGAAGACTTCCACTTGAGAGACTGTTGATGCTTGCAAGTCATAGTTGAGCTGTCAATAAGAAAATTTGGTCAATTGTTGACTTGGAAAAGAAAAAGCGGTACTCAAAAGGTCTTTTAAATATCGGTACCTGCAACATCCACGCAGTGCATAATGTATTCTAAAAAAGATTACAGGAACTCGGGGAGGAATGTTCTGATATGATAATTGCTGTTTACCATTTCTTCAGCGGATGGTCTGCTTGTTGTGCCAATTCTAACCAGTGTCATCTAAAAGTTAAGGCTCCATGACATAAGTTTGTAAAGCCTGTCCCCACTAGGTGGCTTACCATAGGAGAAGCTGCAGACCAATTGACCAAGCAGTGGCCTGCTTTGATTGAATATTTTCTGGATCTCATGCCAAAAAATAAGAATGTAAAGCACTTTATTTCAAATTCGAAGTATCTGAAATTGTTATTTGACTAAGAAAGCCAACAATGAAAGCAGAAATAGAGTTTGTTGTGAGTTCTGTATTTGTGAGTTTGTTGTGAGTCACTGTATTCACTGGAGTATTTCAAAAACAAGAGCTGTTGATTTATTTGCTGAATTTTGAGTTGCGTTGCTTATGCACAGTTCTTTTCAAACAGATTGTACATGCTGATGGTATCAGCCATCACCTTGCTGTGGGGTTTGAAAGCATAGACAGTGCTGCAGAAGTATAACTAGAGCAACCTTTGTGTAATGAGCGGATCCAGGCAGCTCTTGCGTCTTTGAAAACAACTCAGAAAGATAGGAAAATTTTTTTCCAGGAGTAATGAAGCACATCAAAGCTGCTGTAAAGTATTTATTGGTGAAACGCCCTGTGAACAACGAGTTTTTTTGAAGCCTTAGCTGCCTCAGCCTTCTTATGCCGGATTCTCAGCTGATGGGTTGCAGTGACATTCTCTACATTGCAAGAAAACTTTCGTTTGAGACAAACATAGAGGACCGTGTGTTACCACCCACAAACAGTCCAGGAATTGATAGCTATTGCTAAAAGATCCTAGAACTTAAGACTCCAGGTGCTTATGTGAAATATCAGGCCTTGGGTCGAGTGGTTAGAGCAGCTCTTTAGCTCTGCTATGGAAGCGCAGACATGGAGCAAGGATTTTCTTGTTCAATTCAGTTGATGACTAGCATACAAGCCCATACAGAGGTGCGGACCCTAAACGCTAAAGCTTTTGGTGCTGATTCTCTGTGCAACTATGAGAACAAACCTTAGCTTGTGCGGATCACAAAGAAGCTGCTGTGTTTTGCCAGATCAGCTAGAGCTGGTAAAGTATAATAAAGCATAGTTTAATAAAGTAAACTATGTAGTTTACTTTATTGGACAAAAACAGGATGATGATGCTGAATTGGCAGTCCAGGACCTGGTCAGAGGAAGCAGAAAATAGTGGAGCTAGAGTGAGACATTTCACAAAAAAAGGGATGGCTAAACAGAAGAATGAAATTGGTGATACTCTTTTGAAGGAAGCAGGAGAACGTCCGAAGAAAGGAGTAGAAGAGAAGAACTTTTTGAACATTGGCCTGGGTGAGAGCATGCTGGATGCAGCACTAAAAGCTCGTTCCGAAGAAATGGAAAGGCCATCCCTTAACCCCCAGCCCCAATCTGAAAAAATACCTTGGTATGCTAATCGGTTCAAGTTTCCTAAGTTCCTTACTAATGCTGACAGCTTAAACTTCGAAAAACTAACCGAACTCGAGGGTATCACTGAAATTCCGAATATTAATGTCATAGCTGTAACAGAGGTTCATGCACGAAACCCTGCTATCCTTAAAATAAAAAATTACTCCAAGTTCATTAAGCTTCGCCCTTCCGACCACCCACTCAGAAAAAAGGGAGAGGTATTTTATTCTTTGCTCAAAATAACCTTCAGCCGAAACTCATTTCTACTCCTAACCTCTCCAAGTGTGATGAAATCCTCTGGCTTAGTGTAAGACCAAAGATTCTCCCCCTATCTTTTAATATAATAGTAGTAGTAGTTTTTTATTATTCCCCAAACCAAAATATCAACCAAAAACTTAAATTTATCCAGCAATTCCAGACTAGTGCTGACTTTGTTTTATCCAAGTATCCAAATGCTAGTATTTTTTTTATTAGGAGGTGCAGATGACCTCAAGATAGACTCCATTTGTACCTGTCTTAATATTAGACAATTAGTTAAAATTCTGACAACAAGAGGAAATATGTCCCTTGATGTCATTTGTTCTAATATGAATAAGTTTTACAGTCCCCCCAAGCCCTGCCTCCATTAGGTGGTAGTTACCATAACTGTGGCCTTTTATCCCCTTCCTTGTCTTACCTACACTCTTTCACAACATCAAGCGGATCTTACCGTCCCCTTTGTGTTTCTGGTCTTTTTTCATTTGGCTCTTGGTTGCCTAAGGAATATTGGTCCGAACATGTATGATCTAAATAATCTTGATGACAAAATCCTTACTTTCCACAAAAAACTGAATGACAATTAAATGGCTCATTTTCCCGAAGAAAAGTTTAAAAATGCTCTAATTATAAACCCTATATAAATGATCATAGACAGCGCAATAGCGCTGCCTAAGTAAAGAACGATGTTGGCACAATGTATTATTTATTTATTTATTTTTTTTTTCCTTTAGACCAGGGCACTTCGTATCGAAGGAGTTGTCGTAGGAACTTCGAAAAGGGCTCATTCGATTGGAAATTGGAGTGGCTTTTGGCCTTTTTTAATAGTTGAAAGTAATTGGAAGGCAACTAACACCCCTTCCACGCCCACTATTTCCCAAAACACATCCAATCAAAATTTTGAGGTAGCCATTTTGTCCAGCGTAATTGATTTTCAGATAGAAATCATATTTTTGAGGAGGAAACTCCCCCACAGCCCTCAGGGCAAGGAATGGTAGTTATGCCCTGGGAGCATATAAGGTTTTAATAGAAAATATTGTCGCAGAAACTTAAAAGGGCTCATTCGATTGGAAATTCAAAGGGCTAATGCCCTTTTTAATAGTCGAAAGTGATTGGAGGGCAACTAACCCCCCTCTCCCGCCCACCTTTTCCCCATACACATCCAATCAAAATTTTGAGATAGCTATTTTATTCAACGTAGTTGAAAGTTCTGGAAATTAGTTCTTTGAGGAGTTTGTGAGGATGACAACCCCCTCACAGTCCTCAGGGCAAGGGTTGTAAGTTATGCCCTGGGGGCATATAAGTTTTTTTTATAGAAATCGTTGTCGTAGAAGATCCAAAAAGGAATCATTCGATAGGAAATTGAAAGAACTAGTACCATTTCGAATAGTTGAAAGGAAGTGGATGGTTAGTAACCCCCCTCTGAGACCCACCATTTCCCGAAATACATCCAATCAAAATTTTTAGATAGCAATTTGGTTCAAAGTGGTTGAAAGGTCCGGATATTATGTCTTCGACGATGATAACCCCCTCACAGCCCTGAGGGCAAGGGTTGTAAGTTATACCCTGGGGCATATAAGGTTTTTATATAAAGCATTGTCGTAGAAACTTCAAAAAGGGCTCATTCGATTGGAAGTTGAAAAAGTTAGTGCCGTTTTTAATAGTCGGAAGTGATCGGAGGGCAACTAACCCTCGTCTCACGCCGAACATGTCCCCAAACATATCCAATCAAAATTGTTAGATAACACTTTTGTTAAACACTGTTGAAAGTTCTGGACATTTGGTCTTTGAGGATGAAACCCCCCCCCCCCAGCCCTCAGGGCAAGGATTGTAAGCTATGCCCTCGGGGCATATAAGGTTTTTATTGAAAGCATTGTTTTAGAAACTTCAAAAGGGCTCTTTCGATTGGAAATTGAAAGGGCTAGTCCCTTTTTAACAGTAGAACGTGATTGGAGAGCAACTAACGCCCCTCTCACGCCCACCATTTCCCCAAACACATCCAATCAAAATTTTGAGATAGCCGTTTTGTTTAACGTTGTTGAAAGTTCTGGAAATTAGGTCTTTGAGGATGACAGCACCCTCACAGCCCTCAGGGCAAGGGTTAACAGTCATGTTCTGAGAGCATAAAAAGTTTTTGTTGATAGTGTCGATGTAAGAACTCAGGAAGGTCTCATTCAACTGAAAACTGAAAGGGCTTGTGCCTTATTTAATAATTGAAATTAACTGAAGAGCATGTCATTATTTTAGTAAAGATCAATTTGGGTACAATGTATTATTATTATTATTATTTTTTTTTTGTTTGAACCACGGCACTTCGTATCGAAGGAGTTGTCGTAGGAACTTCGAAAAGGGCTCAATCGATTGAAAATAGAAAGGGCTAACGCCCTTTTTAATATTCGACAGTGTTTGGAAGGCAACTAGTCCCCCTCTCACGCCCACCCTCGAATCTGCCCATTATGTTTAAAAGATAAATGCTACCTTAAGATTAAATCAAAATGCACTCTGTTAATGCTATTTCCCAATAAGGCATCTCAGCAGTATCCTAAGAACGACTGAGGGTATTATGTTCAAACTTTCGGGGCTACTTCTGCTCTCAAAATTTAACCAAATAAAAATAGTGTAAGTGTATCCAAGCTATCAAAGAAAGTAAACAGATTTTTTTTTTGTTAGTGGTATCAAGATTACTATTTTAGGTCAATTAGAGCAGGTATGAAACTTAATTAAACACTAATATTTGTGCCCAGATTTTTAAAAGGATCTATGTTGTTAAAAAATGCTGAAAATTTTTCTCCAACATACAAATAGCAGGCCAAACTATAAAGTCTTAAAAAAACGAAAAGATTTAAATTGTTATTTTCTTTTTCCCGGAAAAAACTATGTCAATATAAAATGAACAGAAATTAATTTAAAAAAAACTTTTTCCACCATATAAGTTTTTCAAAGAAAAGTAAAAAACTCCATTAAACCAAAAATGAGCAAAAATTAAATAAAATAATCTACCAAGCGTGAAACTACCACAAATCAGCATCGATAAATAAATGAAACCCAAAACGAACAGAAATTGCAATAAATATCCAAGTCAAACTCAAAACGAGCAGAAATTAACAGGGCTCAACCCCCTGAGCATTCCCAAGGTCAGAACATAATTTGCACTTTACTGAAAATAATACAAATGAATGTGCATTGTCAGTTTAATATACATATACTAATATTTAATAATCAAAATGTTAATATTATTTGATTTACTAAAGTTATAAAAGTAAAAAAATTTAAATTTTTTCAGTAAAGTGGAAATTATGTTCTGGCCTTGGGAAGGCATAGAGGTTTTGAGCCCTACTCATGTTAATTTCCGCTGGTTTTGAGTTTGACTCGGTTATTTATTGTAATATCTGTTCCTTTTGGGTTTCATTTATTTATCGATACGGATTTGAGGTAGTTTCACGCTTGGTATATTATTTGATTTTATTTTTGCTCATTTTTGGGTTTAATGGAGTTCTTTACTATTCTTTGAAAAATTTATTTGGTGGAAAATGTTTTTTTGATTAATCATATTAAAATGCTAATCCGGAAAAATTGAACTTATTCAAAAGAGGTAAACTAGAGGAACCAAATAATTTAAGAAATTACAATTGCTACAAATTAGAAAATTTGCCTGAATTTTTTACAAAAATAAAGTTGAAGACCTATGCCAGGATAAACCCAAAAATTGGTATTCCCAAATCAAAATACTTGCCGGCAAGTGACCAGAGCCACTAAACTTTAATTTAGAGGAACCTCCAAAGACAACAAAAAATAATCTGAACGAGTTTCTTGCTTCCTTCGTCCAATGTCTCCCTCCCCTATCCTATGTAAATCCTAGTGTGGCAACCCCCTTTAATTTCCTTAACATTTCCCCATTTGATGTGGTAAAAAAAATTGAAACATTAAAAAAAAATTAAGTACTTGCCCACTGGATATTCCTGTCCTACTTATTAAAGCCTTTAGTGATTACCTCTCAAAGCCCCTTTCTATTCTTTTCAATCAATGCTCTCAATCTGGACTGTTCCCTTCCCTTTGGAAACAAGGTTTCATAACTCCAATGAAAAAGAAAAACGGTAAGCCTGGCTTTGATGGCATTCGTCAAATCTCTCTGACTTCTATTTTTTCAAAATTATATGACAGCTTTCTTACTGACTGGCTCTGGGACCAAGTTCATCCCCTTGTTGATCCTAGGCAGTTTGGAAATCTTAAATCTACATCAACCTCACATTACCTTATCCACCTCGTTGACTCCATGGGGAGACTACTTGAGAGACCAAACACCTGGCTAAATATAATTTCTATTGACCTACACTTTCGACCTGGTTAACCTTAATATCTTGATAGAAAAACTTATTGAAGAATTCCAGGTCGTAACATTTTAGTCAAGCTCGTTGCCTTATTTCTTTCAAACAGATCACATGCAGTCAAATATCAAGATTGCTATTCCAGCCACCTTCCTATTCACAATGGTATTCCCCAAGGTGCTATTCTTGGCCCCCTCCTGTTTTCCGTCATGATCAACAACCTTTCAATGGATTACCCTGACAGGTGGAAATTTGTCGATGACCTAACAGTTGTAGAGACGCGTTATAAAAATATTTATAGCATGGGTATCCTCCATGACATTGCAGGCGAGGCTTCTTCTCTTGATATGATGGTTAATTATTGTAAATCCATCGTAGTATCTGTCAGTTTCCTCAAGTCCCCTCCTCTTTTCCTTCATACTATTCCTCCTGAGATTTCAGGTACTTCCTTTAAACTCCTAGGTGTTACAATAACTTCTGATTTGAAGTGCGACACCCATGTAAATAACATCCTTCATCAAGCAAACTTGTCACTTTCTCTTCTGAAACTTCTGATTAAATTTAGTTGCCCCCCAGCTCACTTACCGAAGGTATATATTTCTTTTGTACGTCCTTTGGTCGAGTACGCTTGTCCTGTCTTGCATCCGGGCCTCTCAATTGAAGCAACCCCAAAAATCGAAAATATTCAAAAAAGAGCTCTGATGATTATTTATAAGGAAGGCAAGATCCCATATTCATGCCTCCTTAAAACTTCAAAACTTGATACCCTCGAGTCCAGAAGAATAAATTTGTGCCTCCGTTTCGGGAAGTCAGCACAAATAAACCCACGTGCTCAAAACCTCTTTCCTAGCCGCCACTCACCCATAAGAAATTGCCACCCCCGTATAGTATCCCAACCCATCCCCATTCTCTCTCCCATACCCTTTTCTACCTTAAGTTATAAAAAAAATGTCTATTCCCTTTTTCACAAATAAAACGTACCAAAGCATGACCCATAAGTTTGTTAAAAATTTAAATTGTTTTGTATATATTATTTTTTATATTTTTGAAAATTTGGTTATTTTATCTGTCATTCTTTTTATCTTTTTACATTATGACGTATAAAATGTTTAATAATTATGGCTTATATTTATGACTTCTGTGTTTTGTATTTTCTGACTGTTACCTGTTGTGTTTCGTTACAGTGGTTATTATATTCTGTTATTTTATTATTTTGTTATTGTATTTTTTTTTACTGAGGAATGCGAATTCGGCCCACTAGAGTTTTTGATAGTCTTTTCCAATAAATATGTGTATCTATCTATCTATCTATATATCATGATGCTGAATCCTTGGAAGTACTTGTTTTGAAGAGGAATTCAGAACTGATCGATCGCCTTTCAAAAAACCTTAAGAAGTGATGACTCTAATTACGTTAAGTTTAATTCTACCAGTGATTTGTTACACTTACTCATCTACGCCAATCGTACGGTTCATTCCTGTTCGTAAATATTCAAAAGTTCTGTTTTACAAAGGTTATTTGTTCCTTGTATCTTAATGTAAGTTGTGGTTTCATTAAAGTTCTCATTTTGTATGAGCAAATAAATTAATTGAAGATAAAATAAGACTTCCAGCCTTCTTTTCCGTAACCTCACGGGCTTTCAGAGGGTGGCGACGATCATAAGGCAGTAACTGGGACTTGTGTAGTTCATCTGTCTGTTCTCTGAATGCCTCTCGCTAGTCACTTTTTTTTAGTTGTGAAATAACTAAAGTAAATTTTTTCAGGAGCATCGTTGCGGCCGACCCCTGTGTTTGCCTTAGCTACTTGTTCCAACAGTGACTATGAAATTGAATATTATTGTCAATGATTACCCCAAGATCGCGCTCTTCCTTGGCACTCCGAATGGGCATATTAGCACCTGCAGAGTCAATCATGTGATATCTATGGCAGGGATTGCTTGGACCATGATGAAGGACTTTGCATTTGCATAGGTTGAGCTCGAGCATCCAGGTTGTTGCCCACAGACAGAGGCTGTTGAGATCTTCTTGCAGAGAAGAGCAATTTTTTGTTCAGGCTGCTGGACCAAAGAGTTTAAAATCGTCTGCATACAGTTCGAAGCCATTCTTGACCACATCAGGAACGGCATTTACGTAGAGGTTAAACAGTGTTGGGCCTAGTTTGGTCCCTTGGGGGACACCAGTCTTAACGTGAACTGGTGTGGATTAGATGATATCCCCTCTTTCATCATATACAGTGACAATCTGGATTCTGTCAGATATGAACCTCTGAATCCATGGGCGACACCATTGTTTATCTGATATGCTGACAGCTTGATCATCAGGTAGAAGTTAGACATTTTATCAAAGGCTTTAGCTTAATACAGTAGGAAGACGTCGACCGGAAAACCCTGCTCCAGCAGATCAGTTATTGATTCATAAGCTAGTATTAGATTTGTTTCGTTAGACATGCCTTTCCTGAAGCCATGCTGACCATCAAAAAGAAGGCCATTCTTGTTCATTTGCACTTTGATTACATCTTTGACTATCCCTTCAATAAGTTTGGCCACAACTGAGGTCAGGCTAATGGGTCGAAAGTTCTCAGGCTGGGTTCTAGATCCTTTCTTGAATATTGGAGTAATTATGGCTGTCCGCCAAACTGCAGGTAGGCTACTAGTCTGAAGAGACAGCTTGAATAGAGAACAAAGCGGCTCGGCTTCTATATCCGCAAGCTCTTTAAGGAGTCTGGGATGTATCTCTTGGCCTTTAGCTTTTTTGGAGTCTAGTTTACTCAGCCTTTTCTTAATCTCGTCCATTGTGACGTAAATTTTTGGCATTGGAGGCTCGACCACCCTGGGGACAGGGCACAATGGCTTGTCAGTGGGATCCATTGAGAAGTTGGATGCAATTGTGTTGTTCAGCAAATTTGCAGTGTCCCCCGGATCTTAAAGCTTTTTTCCTTCAGGGTTGAGCAGGAATGGAATAGGTCGTCTGCTCTTATCTTTAGCAGGTACATATCTCCAGAGCCTCTTTGGGTTGTATTTGATGTTCAATGCCAAGTTATCTTCATAATCAGCTATAAAGTGCCTAGTCCGTTGCCTCAATTTAATCCTTGCTCTTGCAAAACGACTTCAGTGGTGTGTGCTTTTGCATTTCCTATGCTTTGAAAAAGCCTTCTTCTTATGGTTCTTAGCCTTTTTAATAGGCCGGTTCAGGTGTGTCAGTGTTTTTGTTGCCTTCACGAATGAACATGAAGTGTATGTTAGGGTGTTTCAAAAAGAATTTTTTTTTCAAATCACCTGGCATAGGTGTTTAAAATGTGAGGCTTGGTGTTTGCATGTAGTGTGCAAATTTTCATATTGATAGGAAATAATTAAGTGACCCCTCAAAGCATCGAAACTTTCAGCGTATTTTGCAATATACGACGTTAGTAATTATTGCTTTTCTATACTGGTTTGCACTATATCAATGGACAATCATTGTAGCATATTCAACCTTACATGCAGTCTTATTACTTACTTGATGTTTACATGTTCTCTATGATGTTTATATTTAACTCTATGTTGATCATATCTGCCATCTTTAATTCAGACTGCACTGTCTATTTGTATTTCTGATTTTGTTATTTGTTTATAGCACTGTCGACTTGAAAAGTGTTTGGTAGTTTCTGAATTGATGGAGAAAAAGAAGGTTACAACAAGGTCTAGTACAGAAGTATGGCTGGTAGGACAGTAGCTCTCAGTACTTGATGTCGCAACTTGCAAGTACCAGCTACCAACAAATGGTCAGGTGTTATGCCGACTATTTTTTGACCTGAGAACTAGCAAATGCACATTATCTGATAGCTGTTCACATACTATAAATGAAGTTTTGGAACTGTGGGCTTTAGCCAGTCTTCCAACAACACAAAAGCCAAATGATGTGGCAAAATTGAAAGCACTGTATAAAAAACATTCAGGGATTGCTAAGAACAAGTCACGTAGAAGTAACAGACAAGCAGAAGTGGAACAAGAATTTTGTTCACGGTTGGAAAAGCTATTTGATATTGGACATGCTGATTGTAATCTATATCAATGTTTATCTGATACCATTGTTTATCTGATATGCTGACAGCTTGATCATCAGGTAGAAGTTAGACATTTTATCAAAGGCTTTAGCTTAATACAGTAGGAAGACGTCGACCGGAAAACCCTGCTCCAGCAGATCAGTTATTGATTCATAAGCTAGTATTAGATTTGTTTCGTTAGACATGCCTTTCCTGAAGCCATGCTGACCATCAAAAAGAAGGCCATTCTTGTTCATTTGCGCTTTGATTACATCTTTGACTATCCCTTCAATAAGTTTGGCCACAACTGAGGTCAGGCTAATGGGTCGAAAGTTCTCAGGCTGGGTTCTAGATCCTTTCTTGAATATTGGAGTAATTATGGCTGTCCGCCAAACTGCTGGTAGGCTACTAGTCTGAAGAGACAGCTTGAATATATAACAAAGCGGCTCGGCTTCTATATCCGCAAGCTCTTTAAGGAGTCTCTTTTAAGAACAAGTCACGTAGAAGTAACAGACAAGCAGAAGTGGAACAAGAATTTTGTGCCCAGTTGGAAAAGCTATTTGATATTGGACATGCTGATTGTAATCTATATCAATGTTTATCTGATACCATTGTTTATCTGATATGCTGACAGCTTGATCATCAGGTAGAAGTTAGACATTTTATCAAAGGCAGCTAGTAGATTATTGATTCATAAGCTAGTAGATTATTGATTCATAAGCTAGTATTAGATTTGTTTCGTTAGACATGCCTTTCCTGAAGCCATGCTGACCATCAAAAAGAAGGCCATTCTTGTTCATTTGCACTTTGATTACATCTTTGACTATCCCTTCAATAAGTTTGGCCACAACTGAGGTCAGGCTAATGGGTCGAAAGTTCTCAGGCTGGGTTCTAGATCCTTTCTTGAATATTGGAGTAATTATGGCTGTCCGCCAAACTGCAGGTAGGCTACTAGTCTGAAGAGACAGCTTGAATAGATAACAAAGCGGCTCGGCTTCTATATCCGCAAGCTCTTTAAGGAGTCTCTTTTAAGAACAAGTCACGTAGAAGTAACAGACAAGCAGAAGTGGAACAAGAATTTTGTGCCCAGTTGGAAAAGCTATTTGATATTGGACATGCTGATTGTAATCTATATCAATGTTTATCTGATACCATTGTTTATCTGATATGCTGACAGCTTGATCATCAGGTAGAAGTTAGACATTTTATCAAAGGCAGCTAGTAGATTATTGATTCATAAGCTAGTAGATTATTGATTCATAAGCTAGTATTAGATTTGTTTCGTTAGACATGCCTTTCCTGAAGTTCTCATATTCATAAGCTTATTCATAAGCATAGAAGATTATTGATTCATAAGCTAGTATTAGATTTGTTTCGTTAGACATGCCTTTCCTGAAGCCATGCTGACCATCAAAAAGAAGGCCATTCTTGTTCATTTGCACTTTGATTACATCTTTGACTATCCCTTCAATAAGTTTGGCCACAACTGAGGTCAGGCTAATGGGTCGAAAGTTCTCAGGCTGGGTTCTAGATCCTTTCTTGAATATTGGAGTAATTATGGCTGTCCGCCAAACTGCAGGTAGGCTACTAGTCTGAAGAGACAGCTTGAATAGATAACAAAGCGGCTCGGCTTCTATATCCGCAAGCTCTTTAAGGAGTCTCTTTTAAGAACAAGTCACGTAGAAGTAACAGACAAGCAGAAGTGGAACAAGAATTTTGTGCCCAGTTGGAAAAGCTATTTGATATTGGACATGCTGATTGTAATCTATATCAATGTTTATCTGATACCATTGTTTATCTGATATGCTGACAGCTTGATCATCAGGTAGAAGTTAGACATTTTATCAAAGGCAGCTAGTAGATTATTGATTCATAAGCTAGTAGATTATTGATTCATAAGCTAGTATTAGATTTGTTTCGTTAGACATGCCTTTCCTGAAGTTCTCATATTCATAAGCTTATTCATAAGCATAGAAGATTATTGATTCATAAGCTAGTATTAGATTTGTTTCGTTAGACATGCCTTTCCTGAAGCCATGCTGACCATCAAAAAGAAGGCCATTCTTGTTCATTTGCACTTTGATTACATCTCTTTTGAGCCACAACTGAGGAGGAGGAGGGATTTTAGCGTAGGAGTGAGGGGGAATGGAAAGTTAAGTATTTTTCAGTAGAAAAACACTTCCGAGGAATATGCCAATTGACCTCGAGCCGCTTCCAGAAGACTTGTGTTTCTTGCAAGACCAGTGAAGTGACAGACAGATGTTTATGGGTGAAGAGGATTTAGAATTCAAAATTCGTCACGGGAAAAGACAGAAGAGGCTCCGAGGCTCCAGGATGAAGAAAGACACAGAGAAAAGGCAAAAGTGGATCGGGATACATCAGTGATGTTATGTTCAAAATCAGTAGAAGAATACAGCCAGCTTTGTAACTCAAAGACTGAATCATCGAATGGTGAGCAAGATTATGGACCTAGGCTATTGAAGTTATCTGGCCTATCTGCACAGCTGAAACTGTCATGAATGAAACCGTTCCACCACAAATCCCTTCTCTTGTAATAAATAAGCGTTGCCAGGTGGATGACCCAATGTTTGCTGCTAGCTTAGATCGTTACAACACCACGAGAAGCTATGCATGTAGTTGCTCCAGCTCTGAAAGCCGCTGGCATTGACATTGAGAACATTGTTGCATCAACTAGCTCAATCTATAGAGCAAGATAAAAAGTTCGTCAGTCAACTGCACAACAGCAGAAAGCACTCTTTCTGCCAGCAACACCATTAGTGGCACACTTTGACAGCAAATTGCTACCAGACAATGATGGTAATTTTGTTGATCGCATGTCAATAGTGGTTTCAGGCGTAAATATTGAGAAGCTTCTCAGTATTCCTAAACTACTAGCAGGTTCAAGTGAACTGATGGGTAAAGCAGTAATTGAGGCTTTGCAGGAATGGAAAGGAGTCCCAAAATGGTTGCTGGGTTGTGCTTTGACACAACTAGTTCAAATACTGGTGTCCATTCACGAGCCATCCAACAAAGCCTCAACTCAAAGCCATCCAACAAGCATTCAGGAGTCGTCCAACAAGCTTTCAACATGCGTCTCCTTTTCTTGGCCTGCAGGCACCACATCCCTGAAATAGTATCTGCTGCTGTTTTCGATATGTTCTTTCCATCCTCTGGTCCTCAGACTGGTATCTTCAGTAGATTTAAAGAGCAGTGGAAATTCATTGACCAAAGCAGTATTGCTGCTCTTGACAGAGACTCAGGTAGTAATGGTTGTCTAACAGAACCTGAAAATGACTGGCTGCATCTGAAGAAGCAAGACATTGTCACCTTCCAGCACCATCAGGTATGTCAAGATAGTCTTCCACGCGATGATTACCTGGAGTTCTTGAAGCTATGCTTGTTCGTTCTTGATGAGAAGAATCCTGAACAAGAACATACTCACATTAGTCCACCAGGTGCTTACCATCAGGCCAGATGGATGGCTAAGGGTATTTATTGCCTAAAGATATACTGCTTTTGAGAACAGTTTAAGCTAACACCAAAAGTTCTGTGTGATGTATTGTCCTGTTCACTGTCACAATTTATGCCAAATCATGGTTCTCTGTTCCTAGCAGTTGTGATGCCCCACTTAATGATCTGTGTGGCTGTAGTCCACTAAAAGTACGGAGAAAAGTGGGTCGAACCGGACAAAATTGCAACAAAAGGTTTTTTTAAGCCAAAATGTTCAAAAAATCGCTGAACAACGTATCCAAAATCCGCTAAAATCACGCGCCGGGAAAACCTCCTGGGGCTGCTTAAAGGGGGTGGAAGGGGGCCAAAAAATTTTTTTTTTCAGTTTTGACATTTAGGAAGCTTTTTTTACACTAAAATGTTCAAAAAATAATCGCTGAACAACATATCCAAAATCCGCTAAAATTGCCCGCCGGGAGAACCTGGGGCTGCTTAAAGGGGGTGAAAGGAGTGAAAAATTCTTTTTTCGATTTTTGTTGTTTTGGTACGTTCGGAGACTCGATTCTGCTACAAATCAACTCGCTGAAACCGAAAATGATATCACTTTTGTTGTAACAGTTCTCTAACTTATATTAAACTACAAAAAATAAGATTTTAATAACTACAGTGCCAAAATAAAAGAAGTTTTATAGAAAAATCAGATCAATGGACGCCTGAAATACTTCGAACCGCCTGCGAAAAGCGATACAGGAAAATCTCGAACTTAAAGGAGCATAGAAGTACCTCACTCTTTTTTGCTTCGCTAGTCGTTGGGAACCTGGTTATCTGATGAGAATCAAACTTGTGGAAACTAGACTTTAGAAAAAGAGAGACTAAGCATAGACGCATAGAAACTTGAATATTCTAGTCTATACGTCCCATTAAAGACTATGTACAGCTAGGTTTCGAAAACACAGGCTGCACAGCGCACATAACAGGATCGCCATCTATCTTCAAAAGTACCTGACTGTTATATCAGCTAGTTTGGCAGACACATTATTATGAGTAAGTAGACTTGATAGACTTGATATGTTGCCTCATCCGTAGGAAGCTAAGCCATAGCTTAGGTCAATCAATATTGAAACAGAAGCTATTGTTTGAAGGAGGAGGGGATTTCCTCTCTTCTCCAATTTGAAAAGTAGCTCAAAAATGCATTTCAGAGAAAAGTATAGAACGATATTAGAATCTAAATGACAAGAGATACAGTTATTTAATACATCAGACTTATAACGAACAAGAATTGCGAGACTGAATAAATAAAATCTAAAACGAACAGAAATTAAAAAAAATGAAGAGAAATTATAAACAATGACAGGTGTTACTGTGATTGTATAAATCAAACTTAGAAATTAAAATGAATAATCGAGACCTCGAGAACAACATAAATTACCACAACAAGAGGGGGGCTGCCACCCCCTTAAACTTCCTAAAGGCTAGTATATCATTGGCACTTAGTGTCAAGTATTGGAAGCCTTTTGGTCTGGTTTGGGAAGCCCCTGGTGGGTTTCACGATTCTTAAAATTATTTTAAGTCTGGTGACTCCTTTTGGTCCGAATTGATGTAAAATATTCTAAATCCGATAGCTCCTTTTGGTTTGGGCTCATCAGGAAATGTTCATAACTGCGGCGAGTTTATTGGTATAGGCTGATCGAAAAGATGTAAATTCTGTCAATTCCTTTCGGTCTAGGCTAATTGAAATATTAAGTCCGGTATATCCTTTTGGTCTGGGCTGACCAAAGATATTTCAAGGCTAGTGATTCATTTTAGTCTGGGCTGATGTCCACTAACTTTTTCTCTTCTGGGCTAATTGGAGATGCTCTAAGTCCGGTAAAACCTTTTGGTCTAGCCTGGTAACTCAATTTGGTGTTGGCTTTTGGTTCTCTGTCTTGCAAGTTTCAAGACGATCATACAGCAATTTTTATTTATGTATTTTTGCCTTTCATTCTCGATATCAGCGAGTTGATTTATACCAGAATCGAGTCCCCGAACGTACAGAAATAACAAAAATCGAAAAAAAATTCACCCCTTTCACCACCTTTAAGCATCCCCAGAAGATTTTCCCGGTGGGTGATTTTCTCGGATTTTGGACATGTTGTTCAGCGATTTTTTATGAACATTTAATGTAAAAAAAGTTTCCTAATTGTCAAAAAAGAAAAAACCGATTTTTTTTTGTCTTTTTGATTTTTTTCCCACCCCCTTTAAGCAGCCGTAAAAGATTTTTCCGATGGGCGATTTTAGTAGATTTTGGATATGTTGTTTAGCGATTCTTTCTGAATATTTTAGTGTAAAAAAAGCTTCCTAAATATCAAAAATGGAAAAACCTATTTTTTCCCCCTTCCACCTTCTTTAAGCAGCCTTAGAAGGGTTTCCCGGCGGGTGATTTTAGCGGATTTTGGATATGATGTTCAGCGATTTTTTGTGAACATTTTGGTGTAAAAACACCTTTTGTTGCAATTTTGTTCCGGTCAAACCGTACTTTTACTGGACTACTGCTTCAGATATTGGAGTCTTACTCTGCAGTTGACTATCGGGTGGCACAAATTACACTAAAGAAGATGAAGGGTCACCTTTGGTACCTCAGCTAAGATTTAGTCTCCATGGCATTGTTTTCAGATCATGTGAACAATGCAGAAAAGAAACAACTTACTATGACATTGGCAAAACCAATGAACAAACATGATTTGAGGGGAGTTGATCCAAAAACAATTAGCTCATTTCAAAGTCTATGACTGGCAGATTTTGCTACTGAAAGGTCTAAGAATCTTTTCACAGCACTCAGTATCAATGCATCATTTACCGAAACTGATCCATGAATATGGCATGAATGTGCTGGGTATGCAACAGCAAAACTGAAGGTTTCTGTTTTACGAGTAGGAAATGATTGTGCAGAAAGGGCAGTGAAGTTAGCAAGCGACTTCAATCATCTTTAACACATCATGAAATACCGTGCCAGCTTATATTCCTGCTCGTCGAATACCATCGTCAGACAGTTGCTGAACCACTGAAGAAGTATTATTTCTCTTGTAGGTGACCAGTGACTCTGCACTGCAGCACTGTAGACATAGACAATAATAACGGTTACAAATGTTACTGTAGTGTAAGGTGTATACAAACTGTGGTTTGCGAGACTTGCGCTTTGTGGGATGTGGTGTTCTACATTTCACAATATATTTGATATAAATGCGTCTTGGAAAGTAGTACACAGGCCAATTGATGTGACTCAGTTATCTTTAACTTATGTTAATATTGCTAACCTAATTGTTCTGACTAAGTACAATGTTTCAACTGTTTTTATTTGGCAATTTAACTGCATTTTAACAAAAATATGACGAAAAGCGTGATATTTTCAAACTTTGTGTGCTTTGAGGGGCCACTTGCACTAGGTTTGTAAGTGTAAAACTTTTCAGGAATGTTTATCACATGAAACCTCATCATATTGTTTCCCTTATACTCGTGAAACACCCTAGTGCATGTCCTCTCAGCTTGGAGCAGACTGTTCTTAAAATTTTGCCATGCTAGCTCAATGTCTCCCTTGACAATCACTTGGTCCCATTCTATTGCCCGTATTATCTCCCTGATTTTGCTGTAGTCGGTGTCAGTTTGTTTAGTACAATTGTTTGTTCGCTGACTAAGCAGCAAGTCATGGGAGATGCAGACGTGGTCGCTGGCACCAATGGGAGGGAGGTACTCAATGTTCACTAACAATCCTGGGTTTTTAGTGATTGTCAAATCTAGTAGGGATGGCATCTGGTTATTCTTATACCGGGTCGGTTGGTTTATTACCTGATATAGGCTATTGCTACCCAAATATTCAACAAATGGGGCAAATGACAATAGAGCTTTGTTGATAACCCAAACCCTCAGCCCTTTTGACATCCGGTAGATTCAGGTCTCCAAGAAGAATTAAGTCCTTATTATCATCATTAGATGCTTGTTCAGCCAACTGAATTAGAGCTTGATAAGACCCAAGGATATCTGGACAACTGGGGCTTCTATATATGCAACCTATCAGTAATGATTTTCCCTCATTAATAATACTGACAAAACACTCTCAACTCATGGGGAATAATCATGATTGAAAGATAAATCTCTAACTTGTATTCCTTCCTTTGTGTGGATGGCGGTGCCTCTCCTGGGGTTAATAGACAGATTTGAGAACAGGCGATATCCAGGTATCCTAATATGGTTTTCTGCCAGTGGGTTGCTGGAGTTCTTAGGGGGTCAATTCACAAATACAGAGTATATCATAATCTTCAGTGGTGGCTGCCAGTTTCAATTCCGGAAGCTTGTTTGTCATTGTATCAATATTCGTGTAAAACAGTTTTAACACTTTCTTTCCACTGACTGGGTTGTTATTGTGTATCACTTTCGATAAACTTCTCTAACTTATGTTTGTTGAGCTAGAGCTCGAGTACGAATGGAAAGCATCACTATTATCCTCATCCACACTAACGCTACTAGGAAACCAACTATTTACAGTTGGGCTTGTTTCAGTGCGCAATGGAGTCAATGCTCCGTTACTACCCCTTTTTTTGACGTCCGGTTCAATTTTTGCTTTTCTCTTTCTGCCTTTGTGCGATCAAAGTGGAACTGTACGTCCCCCTTCAGCTCTCTTGATTTAGTCACAATCACATTTTTAACCTTGTAACTGTCTGTGAGGAAAAGAAGAAGCCCAGGGCAGTCACTTGGTTTCGGATAATTGTTTCCAAGTCGCTGTGGCTTCAGAACATTGACGGATGCAGGTTATACGATTGGGAAAGATAGTCCTGAACAAACAGTAGGATGTCAGCAGCCTCTTCTCACGATTCTGGTATTCCATATGCCACAATGTTAAGCAGACGTTTCTGTCTTTCTCTGTCCTCACGAATAATGTTTCTCACGTCACTTTCAAACTTCTTACTACTGTCACTACGAGACTGGCTCAGCTTACTTTTAACTATGTCTTCTATTTTAGTTTCCACCTCAACTAGGGAACATTTGCTTGCAACATCACTTTCAAAGTTCGAGATTCTACTATTTATGGTCACTAGTTCTTGCTTGAGATCTTCTCGGAACCGGTTAAGCAAGGCAGTCACAGCTTTTTGAGACAGTTGTTTCAATTAGGCTTTGGGTGGTGTCTGATCCTAGGCTGGTGTTTCCACTAACCTTACAAACTGGGCAAAACCATTCACATTTGAGACTCAGTCATTTTCCGGAACAGTGCATATTCTGACTTTGAGATCCCAATACAATCTGTGTATGACCATTTGTCACACCTGTCACATGATAAGGGTCAAGACTGTTCATCAAGTTAAACCTAACAGCTACCACATTCATCCTCGTTCTTTTTAGGACTTACCCGAATTCTTTTATCTCTTATGTCTGACAAACCAGAATCATAAAATAAAAGTGGCTTGTAAAAGCAAATGGGAGCCCTTCCAGAATCATGAAAAAGGCTACTTTATTGGAGCTGCAAAGTTTCAACTTCAGTTTCTAAGAAACGTTTTCGGTAATGGAGCCTGGTAATTGTTGAACATCTTAAGCACTTTTAAGTTTTAGTCCAACTTCATTATAAAACTGCTGTCTGCTAGCTGGTCCGCTTAAACAGGGCCTTCCGCTTGAAAGCAGAAGCATGGGTAAAGAACACAAGCGTGGTGAAGCAAGTTCAGAGAGTCTTCTGTGATGTAGACTATATTCCTCCACTTCAGCTCACATGGTGTAAGTTCTGGGTCAAGGACAAGTGAATACCATCATTTTGGCCCCAGACAAGAACTATGCACGTCTTAAAAAATATAATATTACACCCATAAACCTGACTGAGACCCAGTCCATGCTTTCCATAAAAACCGAAGGTTTTATATACTTACTACTTCCTCACAATGAATTGAAATAAAAAGCATAAAAAAAAAAAACAGAAACCAATGTCCTTTTGTGCTAAAAGAAAAAAAAATTGATGCAATCAGACTGGTATCAGAAGCACTGAATTAGTTAAACAAAATTTGCCGTAATATTCAGAGTGTTTTTTTTAGTACCACAATCTTTCTTTGGGGGGTGCGGTAAGAAGGGTTTCAATACTTGTTAGGCCCCTGTTGTTATTACAGTGTAAGCTCAACAACTTAGTCTCAAATTGGGAAAGAGTGTCTGGAAAAATCTCAACCTACGTGATATACTTCCTCCGGATTTTTCCTCTTATAGAAAAAGGTTGCAAAGGTCCGTTGCTGAAGCTGAACCAAAAATACAACCAGTATTTACAACCCCTGCAAGATGTGAAAAAAGTTTTGTGTCTGGGCTTGTTGCCTAATTTTATATATAGATGTATGTTATTTGAATTTTTGTCGACCGTGTAAGTGTTGTGAAAATTGTATTTGTTTTGACCGTGTCACTGAATGTGAAAATTGCATGTTGTATATGTAGACTTTTTGAATTATTTACTATTGTCTTGACGAAAAAACAAAACAAGAATCGGCCCGACCGTGTAAGCGTTTTGAAATAAAGGAGATTTTGATTTGATTTGAAGCTCTCCTTTGAAACTATTTATTTTTCTAAACCTCGGTTTTCTTACAAATTCCTTATTTTCAGGCTGATTATTAAGTTTTCTGTTGTAATGTTCTAAATACAAATGGAAAAAAGAATCCTGTACCAAGTTTTACAATATGGGGAATGGTGCCTTGTTAAATCAAAGGTGAGATATTTTTTTATTAAGCATAACCTCTTGATTTATTGCAATCTTTCTTTAAACTGACCTATAATTTAGAATATGGAGATGGCTTCATTTTACTTTGCAACAGCATAGAGATAAGATAAGATATTTATTTCGAAAAATGACTATCACAAACCCCGAAGGGCCGAATTCGCATTTCCGGGTCATATAATAAAAAAAGACATAGAAATAGCACAACAACTAAAAAAACTGGCTAAACAATGCCAAAAACAACAATATCAGAAAGGCAAAGCCATTCATTAGTCTAAAAAACAAAAAGTGTCAAATGTAAGAAAGTTAAAAAGGCACAAATTAAAACAAAACCAAAAAAGAAAATTGAGATAAAAATAATGTTAAAAAGGTTTAAAAGAGAATATATAAAAGGGGAGGGAACGGAAGAGCCAAACGGACACCAGCATGGGTATCAGCAGTAAAAAAAGAGTGCAATTCAGTTCCTGATAGCCAAACGATGTTAATAGAATGTAGAAAAGCAGAATTACTGGACATTTTGCCTCAAAGCAGGACCATATGATAGAGAAAAGGGATAAAAAATAAGGAGATTTTCTCAGTTTTGTGTACTTGTACTTGAGTATTATAATGGAAAACACATACATACATGGCCCCATAGTATGGCTACTGCGGAGAATATGCTAGGTGTTATCCAGAGATTAATTAAAAAAAACTTTCCCAAAAATACGTTTTTAAAAGAAACTTAATAGCATTTTGAAATTTAATCTCTTCATCAAAACATACATGTTAAACGTAAAACCCAGAGCGAACAGAGATTTTTATGAAATAAAAAATGGAATCCGAAACGAGACTAAATTCGATAAACAATCTTAGCAAAAACAAACAAAAAGCTATAATACAAAAGAATAAATAGATATCAAGTCTAGAAATGCTTAGATTAATTACGAAAATCAAGCTTAACACAAAACACAATAATTTTTGCTATTGAAATTTAAACTAAACTCAAAACGAACATAAATTAAATAAACAATCAATGCAAACAAATATACAATAGATATTAATGTAAATGAATAAACAAATCTTAAACCGAGTAAAACTTAAAATTGAATATGCAAATCAAGCTTGAAACGAACAAAAATTACCACAAACAAGAGTTTGTGGTATGACCTCCTTCTCTCATTGTAAAAGTCTAAAACCTACTGCGTCATTGGCGCTTTATTGAAAATCAATTTTATCACAAATATTTTCTTTTGTACTTAATGTTGAAAGTAAACATTAAAATTATAGCAAAATTTTGAACTGATGAGCTTTCAGCAATTAATATTATTATACATCAAATATTCAGTTTAATTTATTAGCTCTTTTTAAAGTTGTTAAAGACGAATATAGTTTCCCTACAAACAAGTGTTTGGATACTGCCTCCTTTCCTAACTGTAAATAAACACCAAAAGCCTACCGGGTCATTGTTGCTTAACTGAAAACGGATTATATCACAAATATTTTATTTTCTAGTTCTTACATTATTGAAAATAAAATACAATTACAGTGAGATAAATTCTTGAACTGATGGATCTTTCAACAATTAATATCATTATGCATCAAATATTCAATTTGATGTTGTTTATACTTTCCAAGACTGTTCAAGACGCATATAGTTTTCAGTAAAACGCCAATGACGCAGTAGGTTTTAACAACCATAACAACCATAAATGCCCCCAGGGCATAAAACGCCTACCCCGGGCCCTGGGGGGCTGTGTCGACACCGGAGTTTTTTGTTATCAGAACTTTGAACTATTTTTAACAAAATTTCTATCTCAAAATTTTTTTCTGATACATTTAGGGTGTGGAGGAGGGGGGCCTAGTTACGCTCCTATTTATTTTGACTCTTAAAAAGGGAACTAGAACTTTCAGTTTCCAATCAAATGAGCCCTATCCGAAGTTTATACGAGCATCCCTTCCATAAGAACTATATATGCCCCTAGAGCACCACTCATAACGCCTGCCTCCGTGCCCTTGCGGGTTCCGTCGACACAGGAAGTTTTCTTATCTGACCTTAAAATTTTTTTTTTAATGAAATGGCTATTATAAAAACTTTATCGGATGGGCTTGGGGAGAAAGGGCGTGTGTGTGTCTGGGCGGGGGGGGGTGGTGCTAGTTGCCCTCGGATATCTTTTGACTCTTAAAAATTGAACTAGAACTTTCACTTTCCAATCAAATGAGCCCACCCTCTGAATTTTATACGAGCATTCCTTTTATAAGAACCATATACGCCCCCAGGACAACACTTAAAACGCCTATCCCCCTGCCTCGGGGGGACTTTTGTTATCTAATTTTTAAAAAATTTCTAAAACACTGGCTATCTCAAAATTTGTAGCGGAGGGATATGGAGGAAAAGAGCGTGGGGGGGAGCTAGTTTATCTCTCTTGACTCTTAAAAAGTGAGCTAGAACTTTCAATTTCCAATCAAATGAGCCCTCTCCGAAGTTTATACGAGCATCCCTTCCATAAGAACTATATATGCCCCTAGAGCATCACTCATAACGCCTGCCTCCGTGCCCTTGTGGGTTCTGTCGACACAGGAAGTTTTCTTATCTGACCTTAAAATTTTTTTTTTAATGAAATGGCTATTATAAAAACTTTATCGGATGGACTTGGGGAGAAAGGGTGTGTGTGTGTGTCTGGGAGGGGGGGGGGGGTGGTGCTAGTTGCCCTCGGATATCTTTTGACTCTTAAAAATTGAACTAGAACTTTCACTTTCCAATCAAATGAGCCCCCCCTCTGAATTTTATACGAGCATTCCTTTTATAAGAACCATATACGCCCCCAGGACAACACTTAAAACGCCTATCCCCCTGCCTCGGGGGGACTTTTGTTATCTAATTTTTAAAAAATTTCTAAAACACTGGCTATCTCAAAATTTGTAGCGGAGGGATTTGGAGGAAAAGAGCGTGGGGGGGGGAGCTAGTTTAACTCTCTAGACTCTTAAAAAAGAACTCAGACCTTGCAATTTCCATTCAAATGAGCCCTCTATGAACTTTGCACGAGTGTCTTTTTCATAAGAACCATACCTGTCTTTTGGGCATAACTTTGAAGGCCTACCCATGGATGCTGGGGGTTGTATTGACACCGGATTTTTTATCGTCTGACCTTTGAACTTTTTTACTTAATGGCTATCTCAAAATTTTTATTGGATGCATTTTGGGAAAAAGGGGCGCGGGGAGGGGGGGGTCTAGTTGCCCTCCAATCTCTTTGGACTCTAAAAAACTTAACTAGAGCTTTCAATTTCCAATCAAATGAGCCATCTCTGAATTTTTTACGAGCATCTCTTTAATAAGAACCATATACTCCACCAGGGCATAACTTACAACACCTGCCCTCGGGCCCTGTGGGACTGTGTTGACCCCTGCGTTTTCGTTGTATGGTCTTTGAACTATTTAAAAAAAAAAGCTGTCTCAAAGTTCTTAGCGGATGGGTTTGAGGAAAAAAGAGCGTGAAGGGGAGGGGCTAGGTGCCCTCCAATCTCTTTTGACTCTTAAAAAGTGAACTAGAACTTTCAATTTCCCATCAAATGATTTCTCTTTGAAAGCTAATACGAGCATCCCTTCCATAAGACCCATATATGCCCCAAGGGCATAACTTACAACCCCTGGGCCCTGGTGGGTTGTGTTGACACCGGAATTTTTGTTATATGATTTTTGAACTATTTTTAACAAAATAGCTATCTTAAAATTTTTATTGGATGCACTTGGGAAAAAAGGGTTTGGGGGGGGGGACTGGTTACCCTCCAATATCTTTTGACTCTCAAAAACTGAACTAGAACTTTCAATTTCCAATCAAATGAGCCCTCTCTGAAGTTTATACGAGCATTCCTTCCACAAGAACCATATATTCCCCCAGTGCATAACTAACAACCCTTGCCCTGAGGGCTGTGGGGGAGCTGTCTTCCTCAAATACCTAATTTCCAGAACTTAAAACTACGTTTAATAAAATGGCTGTCTCAAAATTTTGATTGGATGTGTTTGGGGGAAAGGTGGGCGTGAGAGGGGGGTTAGTTGCCCCAAATCAATTTTGACAATTAAAAAAGGCACTAGCCCT
Organism: Artemia sp. Qi Xiang Cuo; assembly: GCF_049724085.1. Taxonomy (NCBI): domain Eukaryota; kingdom Metazoa; phylum Arthropoda; class Branchiopoda; order Anostraca; family Artemiidae; genus Artemia; species Artemia sp. Qi Xiang Cuo. The sequence goes on along the minus strand of NC_142804.1, from coordinate 26,644,675 downwards.
TTGAATTTCCAGTCGAATGAGCCTTTTTTGAAGTTTCTACGACAACGCCTTCTATAAAACCTTATATGCCCCCAGGTTATAACTTGAAACCCTTGCCTTGAGGGTTGGGAGGGAGTGTCCTCCTCAAAAACATATTTTCTGTCCGAAAATCAACTACGCTGAACAAAATGGCTATTTCAAAATTTTGTTTGGATGTGTTTGGGGGAATGATGGGCGGGGGGGGGGGGTTTAGTTGCCCTCCAATCACTTTCGACTATTAAAAGGGCGCTAGCCTTTTGAATTTCTAATCGAATGAGTCTTTTTTAAAGTTTCTACTACAACGCCTTCTACAAAAACCATATGTACCCCCAGGGCATAACTTAAAACTCTTGCCCTGAGGGTTGTGGGGGAGTGTCTTCCTGAAAAACATATTTTCTATCTGGAAATCAACTACGCTGAACAAAATTGTTATCTAAAAATTTTGATTGGATGTGTTGGGGAAATGATGGGTGTGTGGGGGGGGGCTAGTTGCCCTCTAATAAATTTCGACTATTAAAAAGGGCACTAGCCCTTTGAGTTTCCAATCGAATGACCCTGTTTTGAAGGTTCGTTGATTGACAAGGGTTTTTAGTTATGCCCTGGGGGTTATTTAAGGTTTTGTATGGACATCGTTGTCGTAGAAACTTCAGAAAGGGCTCATTCGATTAAAATTTTAAATGACTATATCCCTTTTTAATAGTCGACAGCGATTCTAAGGCAACTGACACCCCTTCCACGCCCACCATTTCCCCAAGCACATCCAATCAAAATTTTGATATAGCCATTTTGTTCAACGTAGTTGAAAGTTCTGGAAATTATTTGTTTGAGCAGGACACCCCCCCCACAGTCTTCAGGGGCAAGGGTTATAAGTTATGCCCTGGGCCTTATATGGTTCTTATGGAAGGAATACTCGTATAAACTTCAGAGAGGGCTCATTTGATTGGAAATTGAAAGTTCTAGTTCACTTTTTAAGGGTCAAAAGATATTGGAGGGTAACCAGCTTCCCCTCAAACCCTATTTCCCAAGTGTATCCAATAAAAATTTTAAGATAGCTATTTTGTTAAAAATAGTTCAAAGATCATGTAACAAAAATTTCGGCATTGACACAACCCACCAGGGCCGGGGGGCAGGCGTTGTAAGTTCTGTCCTGGGGGCATATATGGGTCTTATGGAAGGGATACTCGTATTAACTTCAAAGAGGGCTCATTTTATTGGAAATTGAAAGTTCTATTTCACTTTTTAAGAGTCAAAAGAAATTGGTGGGCACCTAGCCCCCCCCCCTCCCCGCCCTTTTTTCTAAAACCCATCTGATAAGAACTTTGAGATAGATTTTTTTTAAATAGTTGAAAGGCCTCACCCTCCCCCCTTTCCTGCTGTCTACGCTAAAGTTTTCTTCTTTATGGCAACTACGCTGCCCCCACCCCAAAGACTTTATTAAGGTAAAGTTTTGTATGGGAAGAAAGTTAAAAGTTTCAAGAAATTTCGATGGGACGGTAAGACACATCAAAATACACTAGTAAGAACTAGATAAAGAATTGTCTATCCAATCCCAGAAGGTCTCTCAAACTGAAAATGCTAAAATTACAGCCATCCTTAAAATAAGGTTAAAATGTATACTTTGCGATAAATCCTAAATTATTTTGGCAAAAAAAAATCTGAAAAATGGTCTAATCAAAATGATCCTGTTCTTTCTGCATCAACAAATGAAATAGCCGAACTACTGTCTTTTGAAGCTATTTTTCGATCCATTCATTGTTGCGTGAAAAAATCACGTTTGATTTATTAGAGGAATGTAATTAAGTTGTCTATTGCAAAGGCCATAAGGCGTCAATGTTTTATTATTATTAGTAAAAAAACCTTGCATAAAAATAAGTTTTCTAAGAAAAGTAAAGAGCCATATTTCACTCAGGACCAACAGAAATTAATTCATATTATAGTTAAAACTAAAAAAAAGAAATTACTGTGAAAGAATAAACGAAACCACCAACGAACTTAAATCAAAATTAAATATATCACAAACATAAAAATAATCGATGCAAACATATATGAGTAACTAAATCTTATATAGGTTCAATATTTTATTATTTTCCCACCAGAGGGCCTTTATATGGAAGGGTCAAAAATGCCATTTTGTTAAAAATTGTTGAAAGGTTAAATAACAAAACTCTGGTGTCGATAAAACACCCCAGGGCCCGGGGGCAGGAAGGGATTCTCGTATCAACTTCAGAGAGGGCTCATTTGAATGGAAATTGGAAGTTATAGTCCAGCGTTTAAGAGTCAAAAGTGATCAAAGGGCAACTAACCCCCCACGCCCTTTTTCCACAAAATACATCAGATAAAAATTTTTAGGTATCCATTTTGTTAAAAAAAAAACTTCAAAGGTCAGATAACGAAAACTCCAGGGTCGACACATGTTGTACAAACATAATATTTGTAAGATAATTCGTTTTATAACTAATTAATCATTAGTTATAAAAATTATATATATACTAATTAATCATAAGTTGTAACCGGGGGGCATATATAGCTGTTTTGGATGGAATTCTCGTATAAACTTCAGAGAGGGCTCATTGGATTGGAAATTGAAAGTTCTAGTTCAGTTTTTAAGAGTCAAAAGTGATCGAAGGGCAACTAGCCCCTCCCTCAGGCCCTTTTCCCCTAAATACATCAGATAAAAATTTTGAGGTAGCCATTTCGTAAAAAAAAATCAAGGGTCAGATAACAAAAACTCCGGGGTCGACACATGTTGTACAAACATAATATGTGTAGTATAATTCGTTTCATAACTAATTAATCACTTGAAAAAAAACAAGTTATTTAATATCAATAGAAATGTAGAGCATTGACCTATGACAATCTGTTCAGAAAATATTGAAAAAGTAGTCAATGAAAAAAATTCACGCCCAACTTTATTTCGTTTCAGACGGATGGATAAACCCATCCGATAAAAATTTAAGGTTACTATTTTGTTAAAAATAGTTCAACCATCAGATATTAAAACTCCAGGGTAGACACGACCCCCCAGGGCCCAGAGACAAGCGTTGTAAGTTATACTCTGGGGATATATATGGTTCTTATAGAAGGTAAACTCGTATAAACTTCAGAGAGGGATCATATGATTGAAAATAGAAAGTTCTAGTTCATTTTTAAAGAGGCAAAAGAGACCGAAGCTTAATTAGTCCCCACACGCCCTTTTCCCCCAAACCCATCCGATAAAAATTTTGAGAAAAATATCTAACATACAGGATCCGGATTTTACATTTTAAATAGGCAGGGTTAGTTGACATACTAGGTTTTTGAAAGCTACACATTCCTTTTTGGGTTAGCTAAGGCATATTTCCTTCTATCTTGATCGATTATCAAGTACCCCGCCTCGGGTGTAATAGTCATAAATGAATTGGTTTCGCCTATTTTGGCCGGAAACGTAGAGATTCTATATAAGTCATAAATGTATTGCTGATTTATTAATGGAATCGTTACCACTGAAAATAGTTGTTCGTATATCTCCGTGATGCGAACCTTTAGCTTGGTGTAATAGTGGAATAGGTTTGCTACTTCTGGTTCTGTGGGTAGATATAGACCGAATGTTAGATGTGTTTTTATTTCATCTAAAATGCTGTTTAGGTTCGAAGGATCTACCAGGTCGTAGGATAAGGTTCCTCCAGTAAGGGCAAATAACGCGAATTCAAATTTGCTAACATCAGTTGCTAGGTTAAGTAATGACATTGTCACTATGTCGAGTGATACCATGGTGAGGCTCGAATCTGATATCACACGATCTACTTCGTTCTTCAAATAATTCATTGTATTTCCTGTCTTTCAGAATTTCTTTGAAATTGCCTCAATTTTTTTCCTCTGATAGTTGGCTATGCTGGCTTGTATTTTTTGGACATGTAAGGTCACGTTCAATGCGTTATTTAGTTTTCTTACGTTTTCCCTTATGATATCCAGGTGTTCTTCAGTTGATAGTCCAAATAAGCGTGATGCCAATTCTCCTACAATTGGTATTAGACTAGCAGATCTGCGGAATTTGCTTTTTCGAAAGAATACCTCGAAGATTCTCATAGTACTTTGCTTTAACTTTTTTATTTCTGTATTGAACAATTCAAATAATGCTTGTAGTCTGCCTATACAATGTCAAGAAGGACTCGTGAACAGATACTCTTAAGGTGATCTTGTCATTTAGTCCAGGTAATGAATTGACATAAACTATTGCTGGCTTGTCAGACATGGCTTATCTGGCACACGTATACTTACCGTCACTTTTCCAACATTTCTTGGGTGCGTATTATTCTTTTTTCTTATTCTCTAAGCTTTTCTTTTTGCTATTAGTATCGTACCCTTGAACTACTATAGTTTGCGTCTCGGTATGCATCATTTGTATTTTCGCTCTTGCTTGTATAAATATTTTGCCGAATGGATGGGTATGTGTAGCTTTTAGTCCAGTCGACCATGTCCACTTAGTGAATACCGTTGGTTTCAGATACGTCAGAGCGATTAATTTTGTTTGTGAATCACCCTCGAGTTTGATTAGTCCTGGAACCGTATTGGTTGCGATGGTCGATAGTGAAGATTGAATTTCTTCGGCTCGTGCCCTAGGTATGGGTGTGGTTGTCGTTGTATCTTTCCTTCTTCGTGGCTTGTCGATATTTTCCTTTTTTCCTGTTGGTGATATTTTCTTGGTAACGTTACTCGCGATATGATCTTGCCATAGTTGCTTAAGGTATATCCATACACTTGGTAATTCATTCAACATGGCGTAATTCCCATTATAGAGTTTGCTTTTCCTGGAAGTTGTCGCGGAAGAGCTTGTGGTAGATTTTATCGCAGTACGTTCACTTATGGGACCATCCACTTTAATTAACGTTCTTCTTCTCCGGCTTTCTCTATTGTTAGTTCCTAGAGCCTTATCAATTTCTGCCATTTTCTTGCCAAAATCATCTATTATGAATTTTGATTTCAGTTTAGGAATAACGGGGGATAGATTTCCTTTAATTTCCTCGTTTTGCATTTTCTTCGGTTGATTGCAGGCACTTTTCCGATCTTAAAAATTAGAAAATAGTCCTTCAGTTCATTATTATTTTTTTCCCGTCTTATTAATTTTTGAAATACTGTTTTGAACGGTTCGGAATCCATTATAATAAATATCTTCAAGGCATTATTACTTGCAGGCAACGAATTCTCATGTTTGAAGATTATTCTATGTTTTACAATATCTTGGGCTACGGCATGGCCGATGAAGATTGTCATGCAATTTGTTAGCCTCATCTCTTTGTTAGTTCTGGAATTAAGTCATCAATAATTATAATATGGATACAATTTTGTAATTTTATGCCTGGTAATCGAACAACAATTTAGATTAATGTTACGCGAGTTGCCTGACTTGATTGGGAAAATCCACAAAATGAAGTTAAAGTTTTTGGTGCCTGAATTAATTAATTACAGATGGGCCACGTATGACTGATTGTTAAGTTGGAGGGGGTAATTTTTTTGAATGGGTCCATTCAAAATGAATGTCACATTTAATTTGAGGGGTGTGTGGAGTGACTTTGATTTATGTGGCACAAAATTATTTAAATAGAGGAGGTATTACTTATTTTGGTTGCATTTAATTTTGATTCATTGGTTTTTATTCTTTTAAAGATAATTTCTTTTCTTATTACACTATATCTTACGCTTTTTGGGTTGTAGAGATATTGTTTATAATATCTTATCTTTTGGAGTGGGTCATGTTGACCTTGGTATTTTACGCAGTTTGGCTTTTTCTCAATCTTGTGACACATTTTTTGTTTTCTGCATTTGTCTAGAAGCAATAAATCTGTCTGATATGGACCTTTAACAAACCAGTACTGAATTTTCTATTGTTTTTGGAAGCTTCTTATCTTATGTTGAATATATTGAAGGTATTTGCCCTTCCTCCCGTTGTATTTTATTCCCAATTTTCCTCTTGAGGGTCAATGTTTGGGTGTCTTTGCCAATCGTAGTCAAAAATAATACGGTCCTACGTTATATTTCCTTAAGTCATATTTGACGTTCCACTTTTTCGCGAAAACTTCTTCCCCTGATTTCTTCACAATCAGGATTGCTGCAGAATATATCACGTTTTCTTTTGCATGTTGGATAGTTATAAACTCTGTATCAATAATTGCCTTGGCCATTGTTCTGAAATGAAAGGTAGTTTCTATTGGCTTTTGTCTAGTTACTTTTATTCAAGATTAGTTACAATCATGGTTACTCTAGGTCAACATCAAACTACTTTTTCGCCAGTACTTCCTCATACTCGGGTACTTTTTTGTTCGACGTAATTCGATATTTCTAAAGCTCCATATTAACTAATAATGAATATTTACTTTTGAATGGAATGTAAGGCAGCTTCAGGTCGAGGTTGAACTATTTGTTCACCAGTGCCACTTTGCACTTGGTTATTAATTGTTCGAACTTAATTCGATTCCCCAAAGTTCCACACATGTTTAAAAGTATTGAGTTTTCCACGAAACTACCTTTTTCTTCCCCCTTTTTTTTCAATTTAAAGAACGATATATACGAGGCATGTTTTTTAAGTAAGTACCGTTTTACGATTACGCCGCCACAGTGCTACGGTCGCCGTTCTGCGCATGCACGCTGGTTACTTACATCTCTTGTCTACGCACTGACGCCATTACAGTCTGATTTTTAATTGTATACGTTGTTTACTGAGTGTTTAAGATGCCTCCGACAATTGTGAGTCCCGCCGATTGTGAAGTACGGGCGGTTATACAATTTCTTAGTGCTAAAGGCGTAAAACCAATCGATATTCATCATGAGATCTGTGAAGTTTACGGACAAAACATTATGAGTGCTGGAATGGTAAGGAAATGGGTGAGAATCAAAACAACAATCCATGGAATGGCGACATTCATCATCACCCAAAAAAGTGAAATTTAAGCAAACAATTTCTGCCCGGGAAATTTCACTTTTTGGGTGATGATGAATGTCGCCATTCCATGGATTGTTGTTATATATATATATATATATATATATATATATATATATATATATATATATATATATATATATATATATATATATATATATATATATATATATATATATATATATATATATATATATATATATACATATATATATATATATATATATATATATATATATATATATATATATATATATATATACATATATGTCTTAGGGTCTTTACATCCTGACTTAGTTTTATAACATATTAATACACTACTAGCCCACTTATATGATGCACTTTTCAAATAATAACTGATCAACCTAGACATAGCACTTCAGATAATATTGGTGAGCTCTTCTATTATTTATTCTGATTGGATTATTTATATACACAATTTCTTCCACGGATATCGGCTTTCAGTTTAAGTATGGGTGCATCGTCAGGCAGTACCCCTTTTGAGCCTGAGGATGCAGTACCCCCTTTGAGCCTGATAAGTCGATAATTTTTCCAAGATGATACATTGGAACTGAGAAATTTGAGTTCGTATACTACGTTATTTTGACCACTTTCAGGCGTGTTCAAATACATTAAATATACTAATAATTGGTTTGGGAGATGTAGATCTTCCAATGTAGCAATTATATCACTCCTTTGCATATTTTATCGAATGAATTTTCGGCCCCATTCGGATAATGATAACGGGTCATTTATTATTCTTACCACGGAAAAACTTAAGTTTATATGTAGTTGACAACGACATAGTTGCTCGCGCAAAATTACATCAAAGCCGGGGAATATTTTGATTCCGAAATTTTCGTCTTGCTGAAAGAAATTCAGGGTTATTTTCTTTACGTCTTTATAATCCCTCGGGGTGACTTGAAAAAAGCGGATCCTGTTGAAGGGTTTATTGGGTTTAGGTATGTGTTATTTACACAATTGACGTATAAGGCCCTAAGGAAGCTTCCTCCCTTTAGCGTATGCCCTCGGTCTATTAGAGTGGAGAGAAATTTAATGGGTCAAATTGTAGTGACTTTATTATTATCCTGATCATACCAATTTTTGTTTGCGATGTACTCGGATAATAAGGCATACTTGGTCATTGGGATTCTTTGTATTAAAATTTGGAATGCTAGGTTGGCGCTTAGCCCGGTGTATTCGATCGTTCTTGTCATTGTACGTGCACTAAAATTATAATGAACTAAGGTTGCTATTAATCTTAGGATTATTCTGTCTTCCAAGACTTTCCTTGGAGATTTTAAAAGGAAATGTAGTGTGGGGCAGTCAAGATTCTCCACTGTTTTGATAAGACCTTATTCTTTTAAGGAATCATTAATATTATTTATGCTATGGCTTTTCTTGAGTTTCCATGACGCTGTATTTGCCAGGCTACAATTACTTAATTGTGGCTGGCTCGGGAATCTCATCATGTTTGCTTTTTTTTATTTATTATTTTAGATTTTTAGTTAATGTTAGGAACGCACCATATAGTCGCTTGTTTCGACGTTTCACTTAACCAGTGGTTGACGGCTACTCGCGTACCGGTATCTACAAATGTGTCATTATATAATATTTATCATTTAATAGGAACTGCTATTGGTTAAGATATTTGAGGTGAAAGGGAAAGGTTTGTAATTTTTTTTTTATAATCTTTTATTTTTGTTCTTTTTACTTTTATGGTCGTTTCTTTTCCGTTGGTACACCTTATTATGTATTATGAATTAACTTTTTAGACTTGTGATTTGTCATAATCTGGGAAAATAACAATTATGTTGAGTTACAGTATTTTGCTGAATAAAAGTATTTACGTAATAGCTGTATACCCTTCATTTAATGAGGTTTGCGTTAGGTTACCGTAGTTAAGGGATAGTAATTGATTACATAATTGTTATATATTTTAATTTGATAATGATTATGTTATGTTATAGTGGTTTAGGGTATGGTAATGATTACGTAATAGCTATGCACTTTCAATTTAATGATGTTTATCATAAGTTATAGCTGTTTACTTGGCCTTTTTAATTTTATGGTATTTAATTTTTACTAGTCTTCTTGGGTTCCTTTTCCTGTGCAAGTTGTTATTCGTAAAGAAATGCGTTGGCACGGCGCTGACCACAAAATAATCAGACTGTGTTCCCCCCCCCCTGCCAACGCATTCCCCACGACTCGGACTTTCTGTCTATTTTCGTTCCGTATTCCTTCCATGTGGTTACATTTATTAAAGTGATTTTTCTAATGGTAGGGGTAATGTAGGGTAATTCTTGCGGTTCACTTTTCATAGAGGGATGAGTTGATTTTCTCATGAGAGTTCCATGGACAGACCGTGATGACCGATGGGATAGAACGCACAACCGGTCATGACAGTTGCCCAACGGCTCCCCACGACTTAGGGTTCATTCATATAATTTTCGCGATCATATTTCCTATCTGTATAGTTGTTTGTTATGGAAAGCTTAGGCCCCAATAGGAATGGGAACGGGATATGGCACCATGACCATTCCCATTTGCCATGGCTTCCTACGACGGAGGATCCTTCTGTTTAAAAAATCTTGTCGAATTACAGTTATAATCCCTTGCTAAACGATTCCTTGTTATGTGATCACGTCTCGTATTTGTATAGTTGTTTCTCAAAAGAAGATGAGGACCACGCGTTAATGTAGTGGTATAACAGACACGACACCAACGCTTGGCCACAACCTCCCATGACTGGGGGTCAGCCCATTTTTATGAGTCGATTCATTTGCAATGGATATTTTGAATAAGTTATCTTGCGTCGATTTCCATGTATTTCACTGAGTTTTGCTTATTGTTTGGTTATTTTGTTCTTTCAAAAGAGTTTCGCCGTGTATGTTGTGCTTTCACTACTTATCGAGAGCAAAAAAAAATTATTGTTATTACCTCCCAGAGTGTGAGAGGTATCCCTACTGATTTTTAGCTAAAAGTGTCTTTACTTAGTTTTGAGTGGGTCCTCGAGCATAGATCGTTAAAGAGAGAATTGTAGTACTTTTTACGTGAGGCATAATTACTATTTTTGTTCATTTGAGCGTTCATATGATTATCTTAAATTTTGTGACGGAAAAGTTCTGTGTCCCCAACAGTATTATATGGTACTCATGTAAAAAATTTACCGATTAGGTGCGGTTTTGTCATATTTATCAACTTAAGTATGGTAAAAGTTAGTGTTGGGCTTGGGCCGATCACGGTTATAGTCGAAATTAGTATAGAGCCTTGTTTTCTGTTGATTTCGTCTGCACTAGTATTGAGTAAATGCAAACGAAAAATCAACAGAAGGAAAAACGGTACGTTTCCGAAAAAGCTGGATTCAATTAATGCAGGAATCGACAACCTATTTGAAAAGGTTCAAAAAAAATTTGATTCAGTGATAAATGTGGGCATTCAATCCCTGTTTTCATGCCCAATGTGAATACTTGGTGACTCCTCATATCCAACAATATTTTAAGCATCCATAGTTGTCACGTATCCTGCCAACGTAACCAAATTTCCTCACAACAGAAGTTTGAAAAAACAAACTTATCTTCTAAGACCCTAGAAAACTAAGGCCTTAATACTTATTACAAAGAAACAGTAAGCCATCAAACTGTAAAGCATTTTCATTTATTGTCATAGTTTAGTCAGCTTTACTTAAAAGGTTTTTTTTATATCATAACTTCCTGCTATTAAATTACCTATTATTTTATTTCCTCAGTCTTGCACTTGATTAATTTAAAGGGAGCTAATTTATCCTATATTGAAGGCTGTTTTTCATTAATTGCTTATTTTGATTGCTGTTTCTTAAGTTAGTTCGAATGAAGAGTTGCTCATTGATGTTTATTCAAACAATACCGTTACAATATGTAGGAATAAACTCTTTATTTAAGGCTATTTCAGAATTGCGCAAAAATTGGTGGAACACGAAGCCTAGTTAATAAAGAATAATTTTTCCAGTTCAAACGAATTAAAAACCGTATCAATATTTAATGCGTCGGCTTATTCTGCTTCAGTGGCAGAGATAGTGCCACGTGGCAGAGGTACGATATTACCTAAAATTCTGCATGGATATAGGTACCTCCTTTGAATGGACGCATGACGTAAGGCATACAAATTTTTTTACCCTATATTATTTTAATTATAGTTCCGCCGGATGTGTTGATCTTTCTGATGCAGGTTATATTCAAATATGTTTTTGAACAAAGGAGAAATTTTGAATTTAGGTTTTGGTTAAGGGACATCAAAAGGGTGTCGTCTTTTCATCTATTCATAAAATCTTGGTAATTTACGGCTTCCCCTATTGTCCGATTGCATTAGAAACTCCTTTTGGGTCATTCATACTTTCGTATAAATGTTCGTTTTACTTTTATTAGCCTTAGTTCCAACTTATGTGTGCCTCAATGAATACATAGTGTTTTGGACTTCTAAATAGACTATTTTTTGTAGACTTGAATTTTCATGGATAGCATAATTTTGATTATGTTACGTTCCTTGTTTGATGAAGTAGGGCTTGGTTACATCAAGTGCCACATTCGGCTCAAAAGGTTGGTGTGCTCATTAATTATCGTAGTTTTACTTTTATTCTTGGCTTTTGCAAAACAGTAATATTTTCCGTTTGCGTCTCTTTGTTTATTCAGGTTTTTGTTTTTTTGTTCTTTGTTCGAATAATTCAAGAATTATTCACTTTGTATTTCAATCCAGAAAAATGTAACTATCTTCCGGCTGTTGTTTATCGCGAAGAGTATATCTCTTCGCAACTAGACAATCAGGTGAATCTGCCTGCTGGCTTGCGTTTGTGAAATTTCGAACTACCCGCCTTGACGAATTTCGTCTTATGCAGATCATTTATTTTTTGCAAAAAAAATACAGGATTTAAAAAATAATTAATGTCTTGTTTGCATATCTTTGCGTTTATCGCGAAGATTCAAAATTTAGGCTAAAAGTACAATATTATTCTACAGTCGTGAGAAAAATAGGGTGGATTTGCTGGAATCCTAGTTTTAAGTTTTTTTACGTTAAAGCTTTAGCGACTGCTTTTTTCAAGGTATATTTCTTTGTTTATCTAGGTTCTGAAGAACAACTACATTTATTTTTTTTGAGTTCATAAGACATTAACCTATTTGTATTTATTATTGCTTTCTTTATGTCACCATAGTCAAGATATAGCTGGTTAAATCAAGGGTCATTTTTATGCTATACGCTACTTAATGGCACCCTAATTATTATGCCTACATTGCTGGGTCAACTTTTTTTTTATATATATGTCCTATGTTTCTTCTACATATTTATTTCAATTTTGCACGTGCTGCAATGAATACATTATTCTTCTTTGTGATTCCAAGTTACAATATTTTGGGACTTTAGTAATTAACTTGAATTGTGCCTCAAAAGGAAAATACAGAAAAAGTGAAGTGATCACTAGACTAAGACTTAAAAAAAATTCTCATTGTATCTATTTTTCATGGGCAGTTTCTTCTTATTCGCTGAAATGATTACGCTTATTATTGGTAGTTAATAGGCATTCTAGAATAATAAATTATTTGCTCATATTTTGTTTGTTTTTAGGCTACTATTTTTGATGATTTTGGCATTGTGGTTTTATTCTCGTTTTTAGGTTTGGGTCTATACTACGGGGTGCTTTTACGGGTTAAAATTTATTGCCAGTTTGACTGCTTCTACTGGTTACGTTTATGGGATGAAACCTACGGTCTATAACCAATGTTTATAGGGATGAGGGATGCGATAGGGTTGTTTGGCTACAGGCAGACCGGTGTTTTGGGCAGAATGTTCATAAAATGGTAATAATCCAATATCTCGTTCACACGCAGAAAATATATCTTTAGGGTACCAGGGCAGTCCGCTTTAGTTTTCTCTTAATTTTGCATTTAGGATAGCATCCACTTTAAATTTTTCCAAGAATTGGGATCTCGTTAGTGCTTTCCTATCCCCTGAATTAACAACACCAATAGTATTAACTTAGCTCCTTTTGGAGTTTTTCCACTCGTTTAGCTCGCATTCGGAAATAACTTATATTTCAACAAGACACGTTCGCTTTTTTATTGTAATTTTATAATTTTCATGGGTGTTTCTCGACCAAATAAAACTTTCCCCCTTTTTCATATAAAATGATCTGTTCTTCACAAAATAGATTCTCAAGGATTTCTCCCCATGGCGATGCAAACCAAATTTCAAAGTTATCATTTACGGGTGTGACCATTTTTGAGATTTGAACTCTTTGCATCGTTTTTGGGAGAGTCTTTGTCTTAAGCACGATGAACCCATAATATTATTCTTCCGAATTATTTTCTTTTAAGTTAAAATTGGCGTTTGTTTGCGTCAAGTGGGTTTGGTTGTAAGGGGACCACGTTGAGGTTAAATACCTCATTCCACAATTCTGCTCTTTTCTTAATTTCTGCCTGCCTGTACTCCTGCATTTTCCCTTTTTTCGCCTTTACTGATTCAATCCACTTGTTGTTGGAATTTCTCCTAGAGGACGAGAAATGGGGTACAAAAGATTTTATTCTATTTACTGTTGCTTCCCCTTTCTCCACGCATTGGAGAATAGGATCGGATGGATATACGAGTCTGTGATTATCTATATCTAATAAAACTTTATTATATTTTTAAAAATTGGCACCGATTATAGCCTCGTACGGAAAACTGCATATTATGAAGTTAATAGGAAAAATCCTATTATCCTTTGTCAAATCTAGGCATATTGAGTCCTTTACTTCTAACCTATGCACTGTGAAGATACTTAAATTGAGAATACTAAAATTTTTATCTCGCATGATACACACTGGTATTGAATTGAATAAATTTAAGTTATTGATGTTAAATTTCACACTGGAATCTATTAGCGCCCTAAAATAGATATTATCAACATTAAAGTAATTAAATATAGGTAATATATCATTATTATCACTTATAGACGATACAATTTCGGGATGGGACCTATAGAGAATACTGGCCTCAGGGGTCCCGGTTAGTTTTCTTTGGGGCCAGATTCTTTTCTCTGTACATAAATTTGGTAGGTTTGTGTTTGACATTGGGGTTCGGTGGGGAACTTCCCTAGCAAGCTGCTTAACATTTGGTTGTCTTGGTTGCCAATTACTTTTGTATGGTTTGGCATTTCTTTTGCCGACAGGTCGTGGCGTTTTTTCAGTTTGTATCGACGAACAATTTCCCAACGGGTAAAAAATCCTCTGTTATCACCCGTTTTCCTGTTAAATCTAGTAGGAAACACTGTCCGTGAATTAAATTGGTTCATGTTTTTCCGCGTATTTGGGTTGGGGAATAGATAATTATTTTGTCTGTTGGGGGGAGGACTTGCATATTCCAATCCCTGTTTGTAGGGGTTGCGGAACGATGGCAGGCGTGGGGGGTTACTCCTATAACTTCCTAACCTATTGGCATTTAAGTTTGTTCTCCCAGACAAACGGTTATTATAACTGGGGTTGCTGGTGCATAGTTGTTTCTAGTACGGCGTTCCCTGGCAATATGCACTTGTTTATTACATGTTTAGCGTACAATTTGGGGGTTATTTTCATAACCTGTCTTGTTTGTGGGTACAAGACGTACAGTTATTTGCCCGGTAGACGCTGAAGATCCGTTTTGGTTTGGTTTTGAATAATTATTTTTTGAGAACAATGCAGGTGAAATTTCTCGTGATCGTCCCGGCATTGATTCTCCTACGTTATTTATTCTTGACTTATTGTGATTTGCCACAATCGTGTCAATGTCAACCATTCTTTCTACTTCTTGAACTGCTAACTCTATTGTTTGAATATTCTTAGATACTATCATTCGGTATAGTTTGGGGCTCAGTCGTTGTAAGAAAGCGTTTAATACAATTTTATCATATAAACTACCAGATTCTTTCCCATATTTTGCTTCTATTGATACCATTACATTATGTAGGTATTCCCTAACATTTTGGGTTTCGTCAAAACATACTGTTCCGTGCTTTAATTTGTGTGTTGAACTGGTCTCAACGAATCTTTCTCGGAACGCTTTTTTTAATTTTTCTATGGAGTTTATTGGGAGGTTGTTATCTTCCCCTATGGTGTTCTCTATTTGTTTTAAAAATGTTAATGCTTGCCCTTTTAGTCTCATTAACAGCATGCCCACCAATGTTTTTAAGTCTGTTTGGGTCACTTCTACAAATTGGTTTAATTGTATAATAAATTCATCTACATCTGAATCTCCATTTGATGAGGGAAGGGATTTTGAAATATCCACTGTTTTAGCAATAAGTTTTTGCTTTAGCAATTGCTCGTTTGGATCTAACGATATATTGGTAATTATTTCAAAAACTGTATAAATTTGGGGCACTTAGGTTTTTTTTATACTACTTAAATTTGACACTTTCAAATTTCACTTAGCTTTTGAGGGG
This sequence comes from Artemia sp. Qi Xiang Cuo, assembly GCF_049724085.1. Lineage (NCBI taxonomy): Eukaryota > Metazoa > Arthropoda > Branchiopoda > Anostraca > Artemiidae > Artemia > Artemia sp. Qi Xiang Cuo. Next base: position 26,629,319 of record NC_142804.1, on the reverse strand, counting down.
ATTCTACTTCTTATCTTTTCTTAGGGGTGTTCTATTTTTTGTTACTATCTTAAGAGAAGTGTCTAACAAAATATTGCACTTTTTCTATGCGTAGTATTTCTTAGTAATCTACAATTTTTTTCTAAGGGAAAATTTTGTCCTTGTGTTTTGCTCCGTTAAACAGAGCCGCGCCAATTCTAATGGGGGGGGTTGATAAGCCAATTCAAATGGGGGATTTTATTTTGCGTTTTCAAATGGGGATTTTTATACTTCTTTGTAGTGAGTCTATATAAACCTTATACCATAGCTTGAGCAGAAACTTCGTGTGGCGGGGGATTAAAATAGAGATTCAATCGGGGATCGTATGTTAATGACCATACTGAGTCGAAATCAGACTACTAGGATTCAGGTTCCCTAGGGACCGGTTGGAGCCACAAGCACTAATTATCTTGAGAAATACTAAAATGAAGAGACAAAATTAAGAAAGTAATGTATTTACTTTTACTCACATTAGCGATACAAAGCTGATTCAGGAACATCAAATTATCTGCACTTTAATTCACTTGCATAGGCACTTGGGTAAAATTATGCACTGAGATGTATAGTCAATGCAGACATTGGGTCATATCAATGATCTCATATAAACTGTCAAAAGTTATTAATGGTTAGATCATAGGTTCACTTACATATGTCTGGTCAAGAACTCACAGAAAACTCCTCTAGACTGCTCTAGACTACTCTTGACTGCTCTAGACTGCTCTAGACTACTCTCGACTGACTCGAAATTGCCAAGTCCTAACTAACTATACTATCCAATTTCGCCTGAGGTTACATTAAGGCGTTGCTAAAAAAAAGTACGTTATATTGGACCTATTGGTCAAATAGTGTGTCCTATATTCTTATTGGACAGGGAACACGCCAATTGGCTGCTTCAACTTTCACACGATTTATAGCTATAAGATTTGCATTTTGGAATTTTTTCTTGTCAAACAAAGTATTACTTTTGTAAATTTATTGCTAACGACATGTCACTTAGTTTCCAGATGGCTTATAATTTATCGTGATGAAACTTGTTGTAGGACAATACAACTTGGTTACATTGGAATACCTAACTCTAAACTTAGTTTCGGAACAATGTAACTAGATCACGCGAAAATATTTTGTATCTCTTGTTTCTATTTTTTTGTCCAATAAATTCTACCTATTCTTGACAGTTTGGAGATTCAAACTCTTAAAATTTAAATATATTGTTGATCGCCTGTCGCTTAACATTTGGTCACACAGACATTTATTGCATATTTTTGTGATACCTTGTCCTTCTGCTTCAAGATAGATTTATTTATTGCTACTGCATTTGCTGTGGGAAAGATTATACTAAGTTTATTCAATTAAAGTACATTTGTTTGCTACTTTTTAAATTGCACGATCAAGCCGTACTCGATCTGTGGGTTACTTGAATTTTTAGGTTCATATTTTGGGTGATTCTATTTTACATGGGTAACTTTAATTTGGAAGATTTGAGGTTTTGAATTTCAATCCCGTTACACTTACAACACCTGCCCTCGAGCCCTTGGGGGCTGTGTTGACACCTGAGGTTTCGTTATATGGCTATTGAACTATTTTAAAAAAGCTATCTCAAAGTTCTTATCGGATGAGTTCGAGGAAAAAAGGGCGTGGAGGGGGGGGGGGCTAGGTGCCCTTAAATCTCTTTTGAATCTTAAAAAGTGAACTATAACTTTCAATTTCCAATCAAATGATCCCTCTTTGAAGCTAATACGATCATCCCTTCCATAAGACCCATATATGCCCCCAGGGCATAACTTACAACCCCTGCCCCTGGTGGGTTGTGTCAACACCGGAATTTTTGTTATATGATCTTTGAACTATTTTTAACAAAATAGCTATCTTAAAATTTTTATTGGATGCACTTGGGAAAAAAGGGTTTGGGGGCACTGGTTACCCTCCAATATCTTTTGCCGCTTAAAAAGTGAACTAGAACTTTCAATTTCCAATCAAATGAGCCCTCTCTGAAGTTTATACGAGCATTCCTTCCATAAGAACCATATATGCCCCCAGGGCATAACTTACAATCCTTGCCTTGAGGGCTGTGGGGGAGGTGTCATCCTCAAACACCTAATTTCCAGAACTTTAAACTATGTTTAATAAAATGGCTGTCTCAAAATTTTGATTGGATGTGTTTGGGGGAAAGGTGGGCGTGACAGGGGGGTTAGTCGCCCTCAGATCACTTTCGACTACTAAAAAGGGCACTAGCCCTTTGAATTTCCAATCGAATGAGCCTTTTTCGAAGTTTCTACGATAACACCTTCTATAAAAACCTTATATGCCCCCAGGGTATAACTTAAAACCCTTGCCCTGAGGGCTGTGGGGGATTTTCCTCCTCAAAAACATATTTTCTATCTGGAAGTCAACTACGCTGAACAAAATGGCTATCTCAAAATTATATTGGATGTGTTTGGGGGAATGATTGGCGTTGGGGAGGGGGGCTAATTGCCCTCCAATCACTTTCGACTGTTAAAAAGGGCACTTTTTAACAGTCGAAAGTTTTTTTCAGGCCCTTGCCCTGAAGGTTGTGGGGGAGTGTCCTCCTCAAAAACCTCCAATTACTGCCCTCCAATTACTTTCGACTATTAAAAAGGGCACTATCCCTTTGAATTTCCAATCGAATGAGCATTTTTGAAGTTTCTACGACAACGCCTTCTATAAAAACCTTTTATGTCCCCAGACATAACTTAAAACCCTTGCTCTGAGGGTTGTGGGGGATTGTCCTCCTCAAAAACATATTTTCTTTCTGGAAATCAATTAAGCTGAACAAAATAGCTATCTCGAAATTTTGATTGGAAGTGTTTGGGGGAATGATAGGCGGGGGGGGTAGTTGCCCTCCAATCACTTTTGACTATTAAAAAGGGCACTAGCTTTTTGAATTTCCAATCGAATGAGCCTTTTTTTTAAGTTTCTACGACAACGCCTTCTACAAAAACCATATATGCCCCCAGGGCATAACTTAAAACCCTTGCCCTGAGGGTTGTTGGGGATTGTCCTCCTCAAAAACATATTTTCTATCAGGATATCAACTACGCTGAAGAAAATAGCTATCTCAAAATGTTGATTGGATGTGTTTGGGGGAATGATGGGCGTGGGGGGGGCTAGTTGCACTCCAATCACTTTCAACTATTAAAAAGGGCACTATCCCTTGAATTTCCAATCGAGTGAGCCTTTTTTGAAGTTTCTACGACAACTATCCCTTTGAATTTCCAATCGAATGAGCCTTTTTTGAAGTTTTTGTGACAATGCCTTCTATAAAAACCTTATATGCCCCCAGGGTATAACTTAAAACCCTTGCTCTGAGGGTTTTGGGGAATTGTCCTCCTCAAATACATATTTTCTATCTGGAAATCAACTACACTGAACAAAATGACTATCTCAAAATTTTGATTGGATGTGTTGGGGGGAATGATGGGGGGGGGCTAGTTGCCCTCTAATTACTTTCGACTATTAAAAAGAGCGCTAGCCATTTGAATTTCCAGTCTAGTTATCCCTTTTTTAAGTTTCTACGACAATACGTTCTACAAAAACCTTATATGCCCCCAAGGCATAACTTAAAACCGTTGCCGTGAGGGTTGTCGGGGAGTGTCCTACTAAAACATAATTTCTATGTGAAAATCAACTACGCTGAACAAAATGGCCATCTCAAAATTTGATTGGATGTGTTTGGGGAAGTAATGGGCGTGGGGGGGGGGCTAGTTGCCCTCCAATCACTTTCGACTATTAAAAAGGGTACTAGCTTTTTGAATTTCAAATCGAATGAGCCTTTTTTAAAGTTTCTACGACAACGCCTTCTATAAAAACCTTATATGCCCCCAAGGCATAACTTAAAAACCTTTGCTCTGAGGGTTGTGGGGGATTGTCCTTCTCAAAAACTATCTGGAAATCAACTACGCCGAACAAAATGGCTATCTCAAAATTTTGATCGGATGCGTTTGGGGGAATGATGGGCGTGGGGGGGGGGCTAGTTGCCCTCCAAACACTTTTGACTATTAAAAAGGGCACTATCCCTTTGAATTTCGTATCTAATGAGCCTTTTTGAAGTTTCTACGACAACTATCCCTTTGAATTTCCAATCGAATGAGCCTTTTTTGAAGTTTCTACAACGCCTTCTATAAAAACCTGATATGCCCCCAGGGCACAACTTAAAACCCTTGCCCTGAGGGTTGTGGGGGATTGTCCTCCTCAAATAAATATTTTTTATCTGAAAATCAACTACGCTGAACAAAATGGCTATCTCAAAATTCTGATTGGATGTGTTTGGGGGAATGATGGGCGGGGGGGGGGGTAGTTGCCCTCAATCACTTTCGACTATTAAAAAGAGCACTAGCTTTTTGAACTTACAATCGAATGAGCATCTTTTGAAGTTTCTATGACAAAGCCTTCTATAAAAACCTTATATGCCCCCAGGGCATAACATATACTCCGTTCCTCGAGAGTTTTTGGAGAGTGTCCTCCTCGAAAATACATTTTCGATCTTGGAAACAACTACGCTTAACAAAATAGCTAATTAACACTTTGGAGGGGATGTGTTTGGGGGACTGATGGGCGTGGGGGGGGGGCTATTTCGAATCTAATAATTTTTGACTAATAAAAAGGGTCCTAGCCCTTTGAATTTCCAATCGAATGAGCCTTTTTTGAAGTTTCTACGACAACTATCCCTTTGAACTTCCAATCGAATGAGCCTTTTATAAGTTTTTACGACAACCTCTTCTATAAAAACCTTATATGCCCCCAGGGCATAACTTAAAACCCTTGCCCTGAGGGTTGTGGCTGATTGTCCTCCTCAAAAACATATTTTATCTGGAAATCAACTACACTGAACAAAATGACTATCTCAAAATTTTGATTGGATGTGTTTGGGGGAATGATGGGCGTGGGGGGCTAGTGCTCCAATCACTTTCGACTATTAAAAGGGCACTATCCCTTTGAATTTCCAATCGAATGAGCCTTTTTTGAAGTTTCTACGACAACGCCTTCTATAAGAACCTTATATGCCCCCAGACATAACTTAAAACCCTTGCTCTGAGGGTTATGGGGGATTCTTCCTCAAAAACATATTTTTTATCTGGAAATCAAGTACGCTGAACAAAATGGCTGTCTAAAAATTTGGATTAGATGTGATTGGGGGAATGATGGGCGCGCGGGGGGGCTAGTTGCCCTCCAATCACTCTTGACCCTTAAAAAGTGCACTAGAACTCTCGCTTTCCATTCGAATTAGCCCCCTTTGAAATTTCTACGACGACCCCTTCCATATGAAGTGCCTCTGGGGAAAAAAAATAATGATAATAATCAGAGGCAACGCTACAGCGTTGCCTATAGTAAAGGCCTTACGGTTCCAATGGTTTATTATTTATTATTATTATTTTTTCCAGAGGCACTTGATATGGAAGGGGTCGTCGTAGAAACTTCAAAGGGGGCTCCTTCGATTGGAAATCGAGAGTTCTAGGGCCCTTTTTAATAGTCGAAAGTGATTGGAGGGCAGCTAGTCCCCCCACGCCCAGCATTCCCCCAAACACTTCCTAGCAAAATTTCGTAATAGCCATTTTGTTCAGCGTAGTTGATTTCCAGATAGAAAATATGTTTTTGAGGAGGACAATCCCCTACAACCCTCGGGGAAAGGGTTTTAAGTTCTGCCCTGGGGCATATAAGGTTCTTATAGAAGGCTTTGTAATAGAAAATTCAAAACTGGCTCATTCTATGGGACATTTAAAGTGCTAGTACCGTTTTTAGTATTCTACTGTGGTATGAGGGCACCTAGCCCCCCCCCCACACTCACCATTCCCCCAAACACATAAAATCAAAATTTTGAAATAGGCATTTCGTTCAGCGTAGTTGATTTCCAAATAGAAAATATGTTTTTGAGGAGGACATTCCCCCAAAATCTTCAGGGCAAGGGTTTTAAGTTATGCCCTGGGGGCTTATATGGTTTTTATAGAAGGCGTTGTCCTAGAAACTTCAAAAAAGGCTCATTCGATTGGAAATTCAAAGGGATAGTGCTCTTTTTAATAGTCAAAAGTGATTGGAGGGTAACTAACCCCGCCAAGCCCATCATTCCCCCAAACACATCTAATCAAAATTTTGAGATAGCAATTTTGTTCAGCGTAGTTGATTTTCAGATAGAAAATATGTTTTTGAGGAGGACAATCCCCCAAAACCCTCAGGGTAAGGGTTTTAAGTTATGTCTGGGGGCATATAAGGTTTTTATTGAAGGTGTTGTAGTATAAAATTAAAGAAAGGCTCATCGGATTGGAAATTCAAAGGGCTATGTCTATTTTTAATAGTTGAAAGTGATTGGATGGCAACTAGCCCCCCCCCCCCCACGCCCATTCTTTCTCCAAATACATCCAATTAAACTTTTGAGATAGCCATTTTGTTCAGCGTAGTTGATTTCCTGATAAAAACATGTTTTTGAGGAGGACAATCAGCCACAGCCCTCAGGGCAAGGGTTTTAAGTTATGCCCTGGGGCCATATAAGGTTTTTACAGAAGGCGATGTTGTAGAAACTTCAAAAAAAGCTCGTTCGATTGAAAGTTCAAAGGACTAGTGCCCTTTTTAATAGTCGAAAGTGATAGGAGGGCAACTAGCAAACCCCCACCCCCACGCCCCTCTTTCCCCCAAACACATCCAATCAAAATTTTGAGAATGCCTTTTTGTTCAGCGTAGTTGATTTCTTGATAGAAAATATGTTTTCGAGGAGGAAACTCCCTCACAAACCTCAAGGCAAGGGTTTTAAGTTATACCATAGGGGCATATAAGGTTTTTATAGAAGTTGTTGTTGTAGAAACTTCAAAAAAGGCTCATTCGATTGGAAATTCAAAGGGTTATTCGATTGGAAATTAAAATGATAGTGCCCTTTTTAATAGACGAAAGTGATTGGAGGGCAACTAGCCCCCCCCCCCCATCTAAAAAAATTTTGAGATAGCTATTTCGTTCAGCGTCGTTGATTTCCAGATAGAAAATATATTTTTGAGGAGGACACTCCCCCACAACTCTCAGGGCAAGGGCTTTAAATTATGCCGTGATGGCATATAAGGTTTTTATAGAAGGCGTTGTCGTAGCAACTTCAAAACAGGCTCATTTGACTGGAAATTCAAAGGACTACTGCCCTTTTCAATAGTCGAAAGTGATTGGAGGGCAACTCCTCTCCCCCGCCACGCCCATCATTTCCCCAAACACATCCAATCAAAATTTTTAGATAGCCATTTTGTTCAGCGTAGTTGATTTCCAGATAGAAAATATGTTTTTGAGGAGGACACTCACCCACAACCCTTAGAGCAAGGGTTTTAAGTTATGCCCTGGGGCCATATAAGGTTTTTATAGAAGGCGATGTCGTAGAAACTTCAGAAAAAGCTCATTCCATTGAAAATTCAAAGGGCTAATGCCCTTTTTAATAGTAGAAAGTGATAGGAGGGCAACTAGCCCCCCCCGCCAATCATTTCCCCAAACACATCCAATCAAAATTTTGAGATAGCCATTTTGTTCAGCGTAGGGTGAACCAGGGTAATTCCGGACACTTTGACCTTTTTTTTGGATTCAAAAAATTCCTCCTGCCAGCAGACTTAAAATCTCGTCATAAAATCGGATTCGTATGAAAGTATAGACTGCTAGCTTTCATACAAGAGCTAGAAACTTCCGAAATTCGAACTATAAACGGGGTTGGTGACCTCATTTGAAATTTCACCGTGGTGTCTGGAATTAGCTAACAAAAAGTTGATAATTCTGAATGAGGTCAATATCTTTGTACCTGAAGGAGTAAAAAATCTTAGCTTTGGTTGGTGGTATGAGCACCCCAGAATCTATGTTTCTTTCAAATTTCATGCATGTACCTTCCGAACTAGCGGAGTTATTCAGCTTTGCAGTCGTGATTTTGTTTTTTTGATAATCAAATCTCGTTTTTCCAATGTGTCATACCATGGATTCTCACGATAATTTGATAATGAAGTGATTATACCACCACGAGCCAGCATTTAAATAGTCTTCTGAAGGACTGGGGGACCTGAAGGCCTGGGCCCTCATCTCCTGCAACTACAGAATCCATCTGCTAACTTCCTTGAAATTCGTATATTAAAAATAAGGTGAAAATAATAAAAAAGACGACTTCAAATACTGATAAAAGCAATTTTAAAACCAAAACACAGAGGAACTAGGTGATCACTGCTTTTTTCCATATCTTTTCTTCCTTTCCTTGCGGTGTTTCACCATTTCGCGAGGCTCGCTTATAATGAAGAGTCTAGTGCCTTTCAGAGTGAGGGGCCCTCCCAAGATAAACTCTTCTGCGACGTCTGTAATATCATCGTTCTTGGGCCAACTAAACTCGTACGTCGCTGCTGAGTCAAGCTTTAAGAACTTCATCCTAACGACCCCTTCATCAACAAATTCAATAATTCTGCCAAAATAAGGTGAGTCGTCGTAATACACAGCATAATAATGGTCAAGCGTCGTTTCGATCTTTTTCTTGCTAGGGCCAGGCTGATCGAGGTCATCAAGAACACAAGTCTCTTCAAGAGAAATGTCATCATCGGTGTCAGCGTACGGTATCTCGGACTCGCTTTCGGTTTCAGAAAAGGGAACTGGGAGAAGGACACATTGCTCGACACTCGAGAATCTCTAATAGAACACAGTTCCAGGAGGCAGAGGTCAAAATTCAATGAAAAGGAATTGATTGCATCACGTTTTCCTCTGTCCGAAAATACCCCTCAGTGTCCGGAATTATGCCTCACCATCTGTCCGGAATTACCCTGTTTGGGGTCAGAAAATGGGTAATTCCGGACACCTAACCTACGACTAAACCGTTAGAGATAAAAATCTGCAAAAAATCACACTATTGCCCTAATTAAAACCCTTTTGAATGGTAAAACAACAAAATCCGTACGTTACACTGTTCACTAGCACATGCAAAAAAACTGACACCCTACGTACTTTTTCATCGAAGTTTCTCTGACCGACTCCGGTTCAAGACTGACTGTATCCCCCACGTGCTGGCTGTTGTCAATCGGTTATAGTGAGTCATAAACTAGAGTCTTGGCACTACCTCTGTGATTTTTTCAAAAGAAATTTAACGAGGGGCTAGCAAGATAAAGGGGGGTGTCCGGAATTACCCACTGTCCGGAATTACCCTGGTTCACCCTAGTTGATTTCCAGATAGAAAATATGTTTTCGAGGAGGACACTCCCTCACAAACCTCAAGGCAAGGGTTTTAAGTTATACCCCAGGGGCATATAAGGTTTTATAGAAGGCGTTGTTTTAGAAACTTAAAAAAGGCTCATTCGATCCGAAATTCAAAGGGCTAGTGCCCTTTTTATTAGTCGAAAGTGATTAGAGGGCAACTAACCCCCCTTTCACGCCCACCTTTTCCCCAAACACCTCGAATCAAAATTTTGAAACAGTCATTTTATTAAACGTAGTTTTAAGTTCTGGAAACTAGGTCTTTGAGGATGACAACTCCCCCACAGCCCTCAGGGCAAGGGTTGTAAGTTATGCCCTGGGGGTTATTTAAGGTTTTGTATGGACATCGTTGTCGTAGAAACTTCAGAAAGGGCTCATTCGATTAAAAATTTAAATGACTAGTTCCCTTTCTCGTAGTCGAAAGCGACTTCAAGCTAACAAACGTTTCTTCCACATACACTATGTCTCCGAACTCCCTTGATCTAAATTTTGAGATAACCTTTTTGCTGAGTATAGTCCACAGTTCTGGAAATCTTTAATTTGCGCCAGACACTACAGTCCCCATCAGCAGAGGCACGGGGTATAAGCAGCATACTGGGGGCATGTATTAATCTTACTACAAGAATGCTCGTACAAACTCCAAAGGGGACTTATTTAATCGAAAACTGAAAGTTTTAGTTCCCTTTTTAAGCGTCAAAAGATATTGGAGGGTAACCAGCTTCCCCCCAAACCCTTTTTCCCAAGTGCATCCAATAAAAATTTTAAGATAGCTATTTTGTTAAAAATAGTTCAAAGATCATACAACAAAAATTCCAGCATTGACACAATCTACCAGGGCTCGGGGGCAGGCGTTGTAAGTTATGCCCTGGGGGCATATATGGGTCTTACTGAAGGGATGCTCGTATTAACTCCAAAGAGGGATCATTCGACTGGAAATTAAAAGTTCTAGTTCACTTTTTAAGAGTCAAAAGAGATTAGTGGGCACCTAGCCCCCCCCCTCTACGCCCTTTTTTCCTCAAACCCATCCGATAAGAACTTTGAGATAGATTTTTTTTAAATAGTTCAAAGACCCCACCCTCCCCCCTTTCCTACTGTCTATGCTAAAGATTTATTTTTTATGACAACTACGCTGCCCCCACTCCAAAGACTGTAACTAGCTAAAATTTTGTTTGGGAAGAAAGTTCAAAATTTCCAGGAAATTTCGAAAGGACGTTAAGACACATCAAAATACACTAGTAAGAACTAGATAAAGAATTTTCTATCCAATTACTCCCAGAAATTCTCTCAAACTGAAAATGCTAAAATACTTAAAATTACAGCCATCCTTAAAATAAGGTTAAAATGCATACTTTGCGATAAATACTAAATTATTTTGGCCCAAAAATCTGAAAAATGGTCTAATCAAAACGGTCCTGTTCTTTCTGTATCAAAAAATGAAATAGCATAACTGCTATCATTTAAAGCTATTTTCGATCCATTTATTGTTGCATAATAAAATCACGCTTGATTCATTAGAGGCATGTAATTAAGTTGTCTATTGCAAAGCTCATAAGGCGTTAACGTTTTATTATTATTAGTAAAAAAAACCTTGAATAAAAATAAGTTTTCTAATAAAATTAAAAAGCCATATTGAACTCAGGACCAACATAAATCAATCCCTATTATATTTAAAACTAAAAAAAAACAAACAGAAATTAATTTGAAATAATAAACGAAACCCCGCAATAACAGAAATTAAAATTAACTATCTTACAAACATAAAGATAGCCGGTGCAAACATAAATGAATGAATAAATTTTATATAGCTTCATTATTTTTTTTATTATTTCCCCCCCAGATCTGATGTTTGCACTATTTTTAACAAAATTGCTATCTCAAAGTTTTTGTCGGATGTGTTTGGGGAAAAAGGGTGTGTGGGGGGGACTATAAATGAATCATAAATGAATGAGTAAATCTTATATAGCTTCAATATTTTTTTTATTTTCCTCCCAGAGGTGCTTTATATGCAAGGGTTAAAAATAATATTTTGTTAAAAATAGTTGAAAGGTTAAATAACAAAACTCTGATGTCGAAAAAACCCCCCAGGGACTAGGGGCAGGAAGGGATTTCGTCTAAACTTCAGCGACGACTTATTTGATTGGAAGTTGAAAGTTCTAGTCCAGATTTTAAGAGTAAAAAGTTACCTAAGAGCTACTACCCCCCCCACCACGCCCTTTTTCCACAAAATACATCAGATAAAAATTTTGAGGTAGCCATTTTGTTAAAAAAAAAGTTCAAAGGTCAGATAACGAAAACTCCGGGGTCGACACATGCTGTACAAACATAATATTTGTAATATTTGTAACCCCCCAGAGTAATGCTTAGATTGAATATGAAAATCAAGCTTAAGGTGTATGTTCCCTCTGAAACAAGTGCTTTTGCGACAATCCTACGTCTGTAGGTTGCACAAAAAGGATTAAATATTTGTATCACTGGATTCATTATTTTCAGATCTATCCATTCACCGAGCCAGAATTAAAATATTACTTGTACCTTTTATTGGGTAAGATAATAAACTTGCTTCAAAAATAGGAAATTGTCCTATTTTTCAACAATTTTTAGCCAGTTTTCAAAGTATTTCCAATCAAGGAAACTATTTAAACCACATTAAAAAATGTAACTCGGCGAATGGTTAGAGCTGATTGTGAGCAATGGAATAATGTCATTGTTTATAATGTCAATTGTTTTTTTGCGTTGATATATGTAAACCATAGGAGAGCAGAAAAACAACATACTAAACATTTCTCAGGGAACATAAACCTTAGAACGAAAAAAAAAATTCCTATTGAAGTATAAATGAAACTTAAAACGAACAGAAATTAAATAAACAATCAATGCAAACAAACATACAATAGATTATAATGTAATTTAATAAATAAATCTTAAAACGAGTGAAACTTTAATTGGTTATGCAAATCAAGCTTCAAACGAACAAAAATCACTACAAACAAGAGTTTGGGTATGACCTCCTTCTCTCACTGTAAAAGTCTATAACCTACTGCGTCATTGGCGCTTTACTGAAAACTATATGGGTCTTTAACAGTCTTGGAAAGTATAAACAACATCAAACTGAATATTTGATGTATAATGATATTAATTGTTGAAAGATCCATCAGTTCAAGAATTTATCTCACTGTAATTATATTTTTGTTTTCAATGCTGTCAGAACTGGGAAAGAAAATATTTTTAATATAATTCGTTTTCAATTAAGCGCCAATGACGTAGTAGGCTTTTGGTTTGTATTTACAGTTAGGAAAGGAGGCAGTATCCAAACACTTGTTTGTAGTGAAACTATATTCGTCTTTAACAACTTTAAAAAGAGCTAATAAATTAAAATGAATATTTGACGCATAATGAATATCATTATGCGTCAATTATTGCTGAAAGCTCATCAGTTCAAAATGTTACTATAATTTTAATTTTTTATTTTCAATATTAAGCACAAAAGAAAATATTTGTCATACAATTGGTTTTCAGCAAAGCGCCAATGACGCAGTAGGTTTTAGACTTTTACAGTGAGAGAAGGAGGTCATACCCAAACTCTTGTTTGTAGTGATTTTGGTTCGTTTCAAGCTTGATTTGCATATATTCAATTTAAGTCTCACTCATTTTAAGATTTATTTATTAATTTACATTAATATCCATTGTATCTTTGTTTGTATTGATTGTTTATTTAATTACTGTTCGTTTTAAGTTTCATTTGTACTTCAATACGAAAATATTTTTTTCGTCTTAAGCTTGATTTTCATATTCAATCTAAGCATTACTCGCTTTAAGATCTATTTATTCATTTATATTATTGCTTGTTGTATGTTTTTGCTATGATTGTTTATTTAATTTCTGTTCTTTCTGGGTTTCATTTATTCTTTAATAGTAATTTCTGGTCGTTTTGAGCTGGAATTTTAAAAGGTATTTGTATCTGCTGAACTTAAGTTTAAAATTGCCTTTACTTTTCTTTGAAAAACTTATTTTTCGGAAAGTTTTTTTTTTAATTAATTTTTGTTCGTTTTTTATTGCAAAAAAATTCAAGTTTTTAAAAATTTCTTATTTCAAAATCAAACTTAAAAAAAAAATCAAATATTCATCAAAGTATCAAAACTGATATCAAAGTAACAATATCAAAGTAAAAAATGGGTTTGTGTTAAGCTCGGAGTTTTTATTATCTGATGTTTGTACTATTTTTAACGAAATTGCTATCTCAAAATTTTTATCGGATGTGTTTGGGGAAAAAGGGCGTGGGGGGACTATAAATGAATCATAAATGAATGAAAAAATCATTTATAGCTTCAATATTTTTTTTATTACTTCCTCCCCAGATGTGCTTTATATACAAGGGTCAAAAATACCATTATGTTGAAAATAATTAAAAGGTTAAATAAAAAAACTATGATATCGACAAAACCCCCCAAGGACCGGGAGCAGGACGGGTTTCTCGTATAAACTTTAGAGACGGCTTATTTGATTTGAAATTGGAAGTTCTAGTCCAGCTTTTAAGAGTCAAAAGTGATCTAAGGGTAACTGACCCCCCCACCACGCCCTTTTTCCACAAAATACATCAGATAAAAATTTTGAGGTAGCCATTTTGTTAAAAAAAAAAAAATGTTCAAAGGTCAGATAACGAAAACTCCGGGGTCGACACATGTTGTACAAACATAATATATGTAATATAATCCGTTTTATAACTAATTAATCATTATTTATAATAATTATATATACTAATTAATCATAAGTTATACCCGGGGGGCATATATAGCTGTTTTGGAAGGAATTCTCCTATAAACTTCAGAGAGGGCTCATTGGATTGGAAATTGAAAGTTCTAGTTCAGTTTTTAAGAGTCAAAAGTGATCGAAGGGCAACTAGCCCCTCCCTCAGGTCCTTTTCCCCCTAAATACATCGGATAAAAATTTTGAGGTAGCCATTTCGTAAAAAAAAAAAAATCAAGGTTCAGATAACAAAACACATGTTGGGGTCGACACATGTCGTACAAAAATAATATTTGTAATATAATTCGTTTCATAACCAATTAATCAGTTCAAACATCAGATAATAGAAACTCTGAGGTTGACAGAAACCCATTTTTTCACTTTGATATTGTTACTTTGATACCAGTTTTGATACTTTGATGAATATTTGATTTTTTTTTAAGTTTGATTTTGAAATAAGGAATTTTTAAAAACTTGAAATTTTTGCAATCAAAAACGGACAAAAATTAATTAAAAAAAAACTTTCCGAAATATAAGTTTTTCAAGTAAAAGTAAAGGCCAATTTAAACTTAAGCTCAACAGATACAAATACCTTTTAAAATTCAAACTCAAAACGACCAGAAATTACAATTAAAGAATAAATGAAACCCAAAACGAACAGAAATTAAATAAATAATCGTAGCAAAAACATACAACAAGTAATAATATAAATGAATAAATAGATCTTAAAGCGAGTAATGCTTAGATTGAATATGAAAATCAAGCTTAAGACGAAAAAAAATATTTTCGTATTGAAGTACAAATGAAACTTAAAACGAACAGAAATTAAATAAACAATCAATGCAAATAAACATACAATAGATATTAATGTAAATTAATAGGTAAATCTTAAAACGAGTGAAACTTAAATTGAATATGCAAATCAAGCTTGAAACAAACAAAAATCACCACAAACAAGAGTTTGGGTATTCATCCCTTCCATAACAACCATATATACCCCAAGGGCATAACTTACAACGCCTACCCCTGGGCTTTGGGGGGCTGTGTCAACACCGGAGTTTTTTTGTTATCAGAACTTTGAACTATTTTTAACAAAATGTCCATCTCAAAATTTTTATCTGATGCATTTAGGGCGTGGAGGAGGGGGGGGGCTAGTTGCCCTCCGATCTCTTTTGACTCTTAAAAATTGAACAAGAACTTTCAATTTCCAATCAAATGAGCCCTCTCCGAAGTTTATAAGAGCATCCCTTCCATAAGAACTATATATGCTCCCAGAGCATTACTCCTAACGCCTGCCTCCGGGCCCTGGTGGGTTCCGTCGACACAGGAATTTTTCTTATCTGACCTTTGAACTATTTTTAATGAAATGGTTATTGTAAAATGTTTATCAGATGGGCTTGGGGAAAAAAGGGTGAGTATGTGGGGGGGTGGGGGCAAGTTGCCCTCGGATATCTTTTGACTCTTAAATACTGAAATAAAACTTTCAATTTCCAATCAAATGAGCCCCCTCTGAAGTTTATTCGAGCATCCCTTTCACAAGAACCATATACGTCCCCAGAACAACACTTACAGGGCCTATCCCCCGGGCTCTGGAGGGGAGTTTCTGTTATCTAATTTTTGAACAATTTGTAAAACACTGGCTATCTCAAAATTTGTAGAGGACGGGTTTGGGGAAAAAAGAGCGGGGGGGGGCTAGTTTGACTCTCTTGACTCTTAAAAAGTGAACTAAAACTTTCAATTTAGAAATCAAATGAGCGCTCTATGAAGTTTATACGAGCATCCTTTTCATAAGAACCATACATGCCCTTAGGGCGTAACTTAGAACGCCCTCCCCTGGGCCTAGGGGGTTCTATTGGCACTAAATTTTTTCTTATCCGACCTTTGAACTATTTTTAACAAAATGTCCATCTCAAACTTTTCATCAGATGGGTTTTAAAAAAGAAGGCGTGGGGGGGGGGGGGCTAGCTGGCATCGAATCTCTTTTGACTATAAAAAGTGAGCTCAAACTTTCGATATCCAATCAAATGAGCCCTCTCTGAAGTATATACGAGCATCCCTTTCATACGAACAATATATGCCCCAGGGCATAACTTACAACACCTGCCCCCGGACCCTGGGGGGTTGTGACGACACCTGAGTTTTTGTTATCTGACATTTGGGAAACTTTTAAATTTATGGCTATCTGAAAAATTTTATTGTATGCATTTGGGGAAAAAGAGGCGGGGGGGGCTAGTTGCTCTCTAATCTCTTTTGACTCTAAGAAACTGGACTAGAACTTTCAATTTCCAATCAATTGAGTCGTCTCTGAAATTTTTACAAGCATCCCTTCAATAAGAACCAAATATTCCTCCAGGGCATAACTTACAACACCTGTCCTCGGGCCCTGGGGTGCTGTGTTGACCCCTGAGTTTTCGTTATATTTTCTTTGAACTATTTAAAAAAAAACTATCTCAACGTTATTGTCTGTTGATCTTTAGGAAAAAAGGGCGTGGAGGGGGGGGGGGCGCGTTGCCCTCCAATCTCTTTTGACTCTTAAAAAGTGAACTAGAACTTTCAATTTCCAATCAAATGGGCCCTCTTTGAAGTTAATACGAGCACCCCTTCCATAAGACCCATATCTGCCCCCAAGGAATAACTGACGACGCCTGCCCCAGGGCCCTGGGGGTTTGTGTCGACACCGGAATTTTTGTTATATGATCTTTGAACCATTTTTAACAAAATAGGAATCTTAAAATTTTTATTGGATGCAGTTAGGAAAAAAGGGTTTGGGGGGGGGGAGCTGATGTCCTTACGATATATTTCGACACCTAAAAAGTGAATCACAACTTTCAATTTTCAATGAAGTGAGCCCTCTGAAATTTCAACAAGCATTCCTTCTATTTGAACCATATATGCCTCCAGGGCATAACTTATAACCCTTGCCCCTGAAGACTGTGGGGGGAGTGTCCTGCTCAAACATATAACTTTCAGAACTTTCAAGTACGTTGAACAAAATGGATATATCAAATTTTTGATTGGATGTGTTTGGGGAAATGATGGGCGTGGAAGGGGTGTCAGTTGCCTTAGAATCACTTTCGACTATTAAAAAGGGAACTAGCTATTTAAATTTCCAATCGAATGAGCGCTTTCTGAAGTTTCTACGACAACGCTGTCTATACAAATCCTCATAGGCCCCCAGGACATAACTTACAACCCTTGCCTTGAGGGCTTTGGGGGAGTTGTCATCCTCAAAGACCTAATTTCCAGAACTTAAAACTACGTTTAATAAAATGGCTATCTCAAAATTTTGATTGGATGTCATTGGGGGAATGGTGGTGGTGAGAGAGGGTGAGTTGACCTACAATAACTTTTGACGCTTAAAAAGCGTACAAACCCTGAGAATTTTCAATGGAATGGGCCCTTTTTGAAGTTTTTACAACAACGCTTTATACGAAAGCCTTATATTCTCCCAGGGCATAACTTAAAACCCTTGCCCTGAGGGTTGTTGGGGAGTGTCCTCCTCAAAAACATATTTTCTATTTGGAAATCAACTACGCTGAAAGTAGAGGAGGGGGTACCAGCGCGACGATCACCACGTGGTTTATGGTTTTCTCAGTGAGAATGAAAAAACAGGAACTTTCTCACTTGAAAAACCATGAATTTTCTCACATTTATGGTTGTTTTCATGGATGGTTATGTGTGTTGTTCAATTTATTTGATGTTTTTCTCGGATGTCAACATCAAATTATGGATGTTTAATGGTTTTTGTCAGTGAGAATTTGAAAAACAGGAACTTTGTCACATATATGGATGTCAACAACAGTTCATGTCTGTTTTATGGTTTTCTCACTGAGAATGAAAAAACAGGAACCTTGTCACATTTATAAATGTCAACAGCAATTCATGTCTGTTTATGGTTTTTGTCAGTGAGAATTTGAAAAACATGAACTTTCTCACTTGGAAAAACAGGAACTTTTTCACTTGGAAAACGATAAACCACGTGGTCCTGTCACGAGTAGCACCTGTGAACCTTGACATTCGCTGAAAGCATGTACTTACAACAACGACAACATTGACCTCGGAACACCTGTGCTGTCGACCTCAATTCACCTATCGTGAATCAATAATTCCCCTTAGAAACAACAAATTAATTTCCCCTTTCTTGACAAATCAATCAATCAATGACATCATCTGTCAGACTTTAAAAATTTTCGCATAGAAACATTTCTCCAGGAATAGATCCAAATCATTAATGTCTTTGCCTCGGGAACAGTTCTACTGGTCGAACTCCAAAGGATATTAATAACCAAAGGCCACGGAAACAATTAGACAAGAAACATCTTAGCGATGAATTGTATTAGCGCGTGAAAAGGTTTCATATTAATTTGAAATGTGTCAGCGCAGAGATGCCAATAACAAAGGAACACGCTGAATTTACGTTTAGGGATTATTTGGGCGAAACCGTTTTAGACAGGTTATGGAACTATTTCGGCGAAACAGATAGAGACATTTTAAAAGAAGATTTTTGAGGAGATTTTAGAAGAGAATTTGAGTGTGGTCGTTATAATACACAAGTTTCATTTGAACAGTGTTGTGAGGTCCTCTAACCCAACCCCAAAGGGTTCCAATCCTCCTACCCCAACCCCGAAGGAAGCCCCCGGTCCTCAAAGGCCCCCCAAACTCCCAAAGGCCCTCCACCGGTCCCCCAAAGGCCCACCCAGACCCCCAAAGGCCATCCCCAGGCCCCAAATGTACCCCAGGCACCCAAAGGCCCACCCTGTGCCCCAAAGGTCCACCTCCCGTCCCCAAAGGCCCATCGAGTTCCCAAAGGACCAACGGGCTCCCAAAGGCCCTCCACCGGTCCCCAAATGTCCCCCAGGCACCCAAAGGCCCTCCCCGGTGCCCCACAGGCCCACCCAGACCCCCAAATGCCATCCCCGGACCCCCAAAGCCCATCCCCCGGTCCCCAAAGGCCCCCCCGAGCTCCCAAAGGACCACCGACCCTCAAGGGACCCACAGACCCTCAAAGGATCTCCCCGAGCCCCCGTCTTTCGTTGATGTGTGTTGTCTGAAACCTATGATTTGGGATGTGTAGTTTGCTACTTCAGGCTTTTCTGAGCTAAGGTTTCCTAGTATTTCCTAGGTGAATGTTGTCTGAAACCAATAGTTTGGGATGAGTAGTTTGCTATTTCAGGCTTTTATGAGCTAGGTTTCTTAGCCTTTCGTTGGTGTGTGTTGAGTGAAACTTATGATTTGGGATATGTAGTTTGCTATTTTTGACTTTTCTGAGTTGGATTTCTTAGTCTTTCATAGGTGTGTGGTGTCTGAAACCTATGATTTGGGATGTGTAGTTTGCTATTTTCGACTTTTCTGAGCTGGATTTCTTAGCCTTTCATAGGTATGCGTTGTCAGAAAATTATGATTTGGGATGTATAGTTTGCTATTTCAGGCTTTTCTGAGCTAAGGTTTTCTAGTATTTCGTAGGTGAATGTTGTCTGAAACCAATAGTTTGGGATGAATAGTTTGCTATTTTTTGACTTTTCTGAGCTGGATTTCTTAGACTTTCATAGGTGTGTGTTGTCTGAAACCTATGATTTGGGGTGTGTGGATTGCTACTTTTGACTTTTCTGAGCTGGATTTCTGAGCCTTTCATAGGTGTTTGTTGTCTGAAACCTATAGTTTGGGATGACTAGTTTGCTATTTTTGACTTTTCTGAGCTAGGTTTCTTAGCCGTTCATAGGTGAGTGTTGTCTGAAACCTATGATTTGGGATATCTAATTTGCTATTTCCGACTTTTCATAACCGGATTTCTTAGTCTTTCGTAGGTGTGTGGTGTCTGAAACCTATGATTTGGGATGTGTGGGTTGCTATTTTTTTGACTTTTCTGAGCTGGATTTCTTAGCCATTCTTAGGTGTGTGTTGACTGAAACCTATGATTTGGGATGGTTAATTTGCTATTTTTGACTTTTCTGAGCTAGATTTCTTAGCCTATCATATGTGTGTCCTTTCAGAAAATTATGATTTGGGAGGTGTAGTTTGCTTTTTGGACTTTTCAGAGCTAGGATTCTTAGTCACTCATAGGTGTTTGTTGTCTGAAACTTCGGGTTTGGGATGAGTAGTTGGCTATTTCAGACTTTTCTGAGCTAAGGTTTCTTAGTATTTCGTAGGTGAATGCTGTCTGAAACTTATGATTTGGGATATGTAAATTACTATTTCGGGCTTTTCTGAGTTGGATTTCTTAGTCTTTCATAGGTGTGTAGTGTCTGAAACCTATGATTTGGGATGTGTAGTTTGCTATTTTCGACTTTTCTGAGCTAGGTTTCTTAGCCTTTCATAGGTATGTGTTGTCAGAACATTATGATTTGGGATGTGTAGTTTGCTATTTCAGGCTTTTCTGAGCTAAGGTTTTCTAGTATTTCGTAGGTGAATGTTGTCTGAAACCAATAGTTTGGGATTAGGTTAGGCTAAGTTAGGTTAAGCTAGGTTAGCCTACGTACGCGCGCGTACGTAGGCTAACCTAGCCTAACCTAACTTAGCCTAACCTAACTAATCTAACCTATCCTAACTAACCTAACCTAACTTAATCTAACCTAACTTAACCTAACCTAACTTAATCAACCTAACCTAACCTATATGCGCGCGTACGTAGGCTAACCTAGCCTAACCTAACTTAACCTAACCTAACCTAATCTAACCTAACCTAATCATACACCTAACTTTTTGCCTGTGTCTCACCTAACCTAAGCTAACCCTAAGTGAAGCGTACATTGGCTAACCTAACCTAACTTAACCTAACGTGTGTGTGTGTATGTGTGTGTGTATGTGTGTGTGTATGTGTGTGTGTATTTGTGTGTGTGTGTGTGTATGTGTGTGTGTCTGTATGTGTGTGTATTTGTGTGTGTGTGTTTTTGTGTGTGTGTGTGTGTTTATGTGTGGGTTTTTATGTGTATGTGTGTGTGGGTGTGTGTGTGTGTGTGTGTGTATGTGTGTGTGTGCATGTGTGTGTGTATGTGTGTGTGTGTTTGTGTGTGTGTATGTGTGTATGTGTGTGTCTGTGTGTGTGTGTATGTGTTTGTGTGTGTCTGTATGTTTGTATGTGTGTGTATGTGTGTGTGTATGTGTGTTTTTTTATGTGTGTGTGTATGTGTGTGTATGTGTGTGTATATGTGTGTGTGTTTCTGTGTGTGTGTTTGTGTGTGTGTATGTGTG
>NC_142804.1:26603178-26605678 GCF_049724085.1 Artemia sp. Qi Xiang Cuo | reverse complement strand
GTTTTTGTTTGTGTGTGTATGTTTTTGTGTGTGTGTTTTTGTTTTTGTGTGTGTGTGTGTGTGTTAGTTTTTGTGTGTATTAGATATTGTATGTGTAAGTTTTTTATTGTTTGTGTATATTTTAGTGTGTGTGTGTTTAATTTTTTGTGTGACTGTTTGTTTTCGTGTGCTTGTGTAAGTTTTTGTGTGTGTGTGTGTGTGTTTGTGTGTGTTCGTGTTTGTGTGTGTGTGTAATTTTTTGCGTGTGTGTTTAATTTTTATTGTGTGTGTGTTTTTGTTTTTGTGTGTGTGTTTTTGTTTTTGTTCGTGTGTGTAATTTTTTGTGTGTGTGTGTAAGTTTTTGTGTTTCTAAGCTATTGTGTGTGGATTTTAGTTTTGTGTGTGTTTGTGTAAGTTTGTGTGTGTGTGTGTGTGTGTGTGTGTGTGTGTGTGTAAGTTTTTTGTGTGTGTGTGTGTAATTTTGTGTGTGTGTGTGTGTGTGTGTGTAATTTTTTTTGTGTGTGAGTTTTGTAGTGTGTGTGTGAGTTTTCGTGTTTGTTTGTGTAAGTTTGTGTGTGTTTGTGTGTGTGTGTGTTATTTTTTGTGCGTGTGTGTGTGTGAGTTTTTGTGTATGTGTGTGTGTGTGTGTGTAAGTTTGTGTGTGTAAGTTTTGGCGTGTGTGTGTGTGAGTTTTTTTGTGTTCATGTGTAAGTTTTTGTGTATGTGTGTGTGTGTGTGTGTGTAAGTTTTTGTGTGTGTGTAAGTTTTGGAGTGTGTGTGTGTGATTTTTCGTGTGTGTGTGTGTGTGTAAGTTTTGTGTGTGTGTGTGTGTGTAAGTTTTTGTTTTCAGTTAATTTATTTTTTGCATGTAAGTTTTCTTTTTAATGTGTAATTTTTTGTGTGTGTGTGTTTGTGTATGTTTGTTTTTGTGTGTGTGTGTGTAAGTTTTTGCGTGTGTGTGTCAGTTTTCTTTTGTGTGTGTATGTATGTGTTCGTGTTTATGTGTATGTTTTTTTTTTTTTTTTTTTTTTCGTGTGTGTGTTTGTTTTATTGTTTTTGTGTGTATTTTTTGTGTGTGTGTGTGTGTGTCAGTTTTTGTGAGTGTGTGTGTGAGTTTTTTTGTGTTCATGTGTAAGTTTTTGTGTGTGTGTGTGTGTGTGTGTGTGTGTAAGTTTTTGTGTGTGTGTAAGTTTTGGCTTGTGTGTGTGAGTGTTCGTGTGTTTGTGTGTGTAAGTTTTGTGTGTGTGTGTGTGTTTGTGTAAGTTTTTGTGTGCATTTAAGTTTTTGTGTGCATGTAAGTTTTCGTGTGCTTCCCAAATCATAAGTTTCAGACAACACACTCCTATGAGCGGCTAAGAAATCTAGCTCAGAAAAGTCAAAAATAGCAAATTAACCATCCCAAATCATAGGTTTCAGTCAACACACACCTACAGATGGCTATGAAATCCTGCTCAGAAAAGTCATAAAATATCAACCCACACACCCCAAATCATAGGTTTCAGACATCACACACCTACGAAAGACTAAGAAATCTGGTTATGAAAAGTCAGAAATAGCAAATTACATATCCCAAATCATAGGTTTCAGACAACACTCACCTATGAACAACTAAGAAACCTAGCTCAGAAAAGTCAAAAATAGCAAACTAGTCATCCCAAACTATATGATTCAGACAACAAACACCTATGAAAGGCTAAGAAATCCAGCTCAGAAAGGTCAAAAGTAGCAATCCACCCACCCCAAATCATAGGTTTCAGACACTACACACCTATGAAAGACTAAGAAATCCAACTCAAAAAAGCCTGAAATAGCAACCCACACATCCCAAATCATAGGTTTCAGACACCACATACCTACGAAAGACTAAGAAATCCGGTTATGAAAAGTCGGAAATAGCAAATTACACATCCCAAACTAATGGTTTCAGACAACATTCACCTACGAAATACTAGAAAACCTTAGCTCAGAAAAGCCTGAAATAGCAAACTACACATCCCAAATCATAATGTTCTGACAACACATACCTATGAAAGGCTAAGAAACCTAGCTCAGAAAAGTCGAAAATAGCAAACTACACATCCCAAATCATAGGTTTCAGACACTACACACCTATGAAAGACTAAGAAATCCAACTCAGAAAAGCCCGAAATAGTAATTTACATATCCCAAATCATAAGTTTCAGACAGCATTCACCTACGAAATACTAAGAAACCTTAGCTCAGAAAAGTCTGAAATAGCCAACTACTCATCCCAAACTCGAAGTTTCAGACAACACCTATGAGTGACTAAGAATCCTAGCTCTGAAAAGTCCAAAAAGCAAACTACACCTCCCAAATCATAATTTTCTGAAAGGACACATATGATAGGCTAAGAAATCTAGCTCAGAAAAGTCAAAAATATCAAATTACCCATCCCAAATCATAGGTTTCAGTCAACACACACCTACAGATGGCTAAGAAATCCAGCTCAGAAAAGTCAAAAAAATAGCAACCCACACATCCCAAATCATAGGTTTCAGAC
>NC_142804.1:26485878-26602678 GCF_049724085.1 Artemia sp. Qi Xiang Cuo | reverse complement strand
TTTAGCATGAAAAAAAAATCCCCTTTTTCCATTTTGTTGGATAAATGCTTAAGAGGTCAAATTTTGCCCTCCTCCAACTGCTTGTAAGTATAGCCGCGACATCGGAACACAAATATAGTAGGGGTTCTATCATTTGCTGTGTTAGCTTAGGGACATTTCCCAGTATAAATGCACTTAGGAAGGTCAAGGCTTGGTTAAAAAGATGGAATTGTCAGTGAAAAACTCACAAATATAGCTCTTAATATGGCTTTTCAGTGTGTTTCCCCAACAAAAATATGCAAATATGATAAAAACACACCAAAT
This sequence comes from Artemia sp. Qi Xiang Cuo, assembly GCF_049724085.1. Classification (NCBI taxonomy): domain Eukaryota; kingdom Metazoa; phylum Arthropoda; class Branchiopoda; order Anostraca; family Artemiidae; genus Artemia; species Artemia sp. Qi Xiang Cuo. The sequence continues at coordinate 26,602,375 of NC_142804.1, read as the reverse complement.
TCCCTTTTAAAAACAACATAAAACTTTAAACAGGGCTAAAGAGAACCATAATATTGATAAAAAAAATTTGTCCTTAGTAAACACATAAACTAGATTTAATGTCCTCAGTAAAAACATGTACGAGATTTAATCTTATTAGTAAATAAGTGACATTAACGAAAATGAGGGCACGTCAACGGAACGGGAGCTTCGATTAACCACCATCATCAAAGTGTCACAATGTCACCCGTTTGTTACCACCCCCTCAAAAAATAGGGGGGTGGAATGAGTTACTCAGAATCATGAAGGCACTATTTTTTCACTGAAAAAAAAATGATATTTTTCAAGGAAATCACAAAAGAATTATTATTAAAATCATTATGGGGAGGGATAGGGGAATCAGTGCCTCGTTCATCATTTAGCACTAGAAAGTCGTTCAGACGCGGATTGTCAACATAAATGTTGAGAAACTGCTTGTAAGTATAGCCGCGACATCGGAATTAGACAAACCCCGTTTATAGCAAGAGCCTGTGAAATGTGACTCCCAAAACTGTCACTCTCTTTGTAACACGCAAGCTTTTCATTCAAACCGGAAAAATACAACATGTTTGGAAAAAGCTTGTTTCTGAATGATAAAGAACTGTTTTTCAAAACAATTAAAACTTGTAAACATAGCTGTAGAGGAGAGATTTTATTTACATAATAGAAAAAAACGTGCTTTGCCGTTTCTATCGAATATACGCATCATATTCTTAAGATTTTGTATTGTTGGAGGGGAGGGGGGCTAAGTCCCCCTGAAATTTGAATGTACTAGTAAAACGTTTTTTTTTTAATTTTTTCTTTTGGGAAATAAAAGAATGAAAAGTGTACTCATATTGAAAATTGACGAATCCATTGTTTTCAAAGTTAATAATATGTAGTGTACTATAACCAATGTGTTAAAACATAATGAAAGTTCGAATGCAGTGTACAAACATTTATAGGGTTTTTTGCCTGAGTACACTATAGCTTGCCAAGTTTTTTTTAAAAACTGACTAATCAAGTTATCATATGGAGTAACGACCAGCTTTCTCCAACTGATTGACACACAAAAAAATTAGTGTCACACTAGAAAACCCGTCTGGTAGGACAAGTATTGTTCATAGAAATAGGTGACTGACCCATGGTAACCCAATGTACCGGTTAAACTACACGCATATTCATGTAGGTTTTTTTGTAGGTTTATAATTCCCTTTGGCCTTACTACTGTTAAGGAACAACATTAAAACTTAAAGCAAACAGAAATTATTCTGTATATTAGGAGGATTTCCCCCGTCTCAATCCCCTGCTCTTCACATTAAAGATCTTGCTTTCAGCTGAAAAACTTGTTTTTTTTAACTTAATTTCTGATCGTTTTTAAAAAAAATACCGGGACATCAAGCTTTCCCCCCCTCCACAAAAAATTCCTCAAAGTAATGCTCCTCCCACTTAAAGTTTCCTCGAAACACCCACCTAGAAAATACCCTCCGGAAAATTCCATCATTGCAGAAAATCTTTATAGAAAATGTCTTGCAGATGATTCCACATGAAAAATTCTCCTTAGCATCCTTTCATTTGAAAATACTGTAATTTCTGATTGTTTGTCAAATCATGTCCCAAATCCTCCTCCCCTCGTAGTTTTTTCCCCAGAAATCCCCCACCCCATCCCTAATTGAAAGTTGCTGCCACAGAAAATTCACCAATGGAGAATTTATCCTGCGGAATCCCCCCTCTAATGGGAGAATCCGCCAAACAATTCCAACCCTGCTGAAAATTACCCCTTGAACATCTCCACAAGTTAAATTTAGTCAGCAAAGACTAAGTAAGACAAATAAGAAGAATTTCGTATAGGAATTCTGGCAAATTCCCCCAGTGTAGAATTTCCCCTGGAAAGCTCAAAATTTTGATCGGACAGCTTTGGGGAAAAAGGGGCGTGGGAGGGGATTAGCTGCCCTCCAATATTTTTGGTCACCTAAAAAGGGGACTAGAAATTTCGATTTTCGATCAAATGAGCCCTATCCCGAGTTTCTAGGGTTATTGGTTCGAAATCATTGGCTTGAAACCTTTACCGTAGGGTTCTCTAATATGCTGGGTCTGATGGTATGATTTTCATTAAGATCTCTTCACGTATTTGGGGTGTTTTCCCTTTTTTTCAGAAATTGGGCAAATTTTCTCAGGTTCGTAACTTTTGGTGGGTAATTTTAATTTAATGAGCTGTACTATGCATACCGAATCAGCTTAAAAATTCGATTCTTTTGATGTGTCTATTGTTATCAAAACTGTGTTTTTTAGAGTTTTGGTTACTTTTGAGCTGCATCGCTCCATATGTACAGTTCATTACCACGAACTGCTTGAAACATCAATATGGCATTGCACTTAAAATGACATAGCCAATGCAATAGCTTTTGAAAATACCTTCTTTGGGAGTATTCTATTCGAAAATTGCCCTTCTTTTGGTATTTGCCTTGAAAATAATTTGAAAATCACATTTACCCCCCCCCCCCTCCTAGACAATGAAAATGCATTTCCCCCTCGCCCCTACTTTTTGTGAATTAACACCACTGGGGGATAGAGAATTCCACAGATACATAAAATTATTATTCTTCAGCTGCAAATAACATGTGAATATTTTGCAATGAATTAAAAAATAACTAATAACTAGTGAAAGTAGCTGAGCTTTGCTTAGTTTTGTCAGAAGTACAAATAATAGGTATATTTGTGTAATAAATGGGCTTTTAGAATTTATGTATCTTTTGTTTGAATTTAAATTGGAAACTTGGTATCAGAATGGCTTTGAAAGTAACAAAAGTCTTTTCCGAATCCCAATTTTAATCAGTTTACCCGTCACTACAGTGTAACATAAGTAGGTGAGTAATTGCTTGATTTTTCCAGACTGGTGACCAATCACATGTTAATTACAATGCAATTTTATCTTCCATTTCGAAGACAGGATCAGCAGCTTCTCAAAATTTGATTAAAAGGTAAAAGCTATTTATTTTTATAATTTATGTTGGTCCATTTTTTAATGAAAATGCAAAGGAAATAACAAAAAATTCCTGATGTTAAAGAATTTTTTGTAGCGCTTATTCTTTGTAGTCCACTATAAACTGGTGCAGGTCAATATTTCGGAAACTGTGTATTGGAATTGTTTTAGTGTAGCTTGGTCCTAGGAGGGGGTGGGGGGGGTGGTTTGGGGGTACGGTGATTGTAGGGACCTGAAGCATCCGTGCACCCTTGAGAAGAAAATGCGGGTAACTTGGAAAGTTGAATTGGAAGCTCTTATAAAATGATGGGTACTATAAGAAGAAAGGATTAAGTTCTGACGAAAAAAGGTTTTTCGTAAGAATGCTCCCTAAATCTTCAAACTTAAGAATAAGTTAAACTAAAAACAAAACTTTTTTTATTTGTGAGTAAGAAATGGCTGTGCATTAAAGGGTAGCTTCCTACTCAAAACAACACTAAGTGCAACTAAGATTTGAGAAGGGTGGAAATTGCCTCATATGGAAGTGGGACTGCTGCCTCCTTGAAACCACGACCAACCGTAATAGGATATATCTCCTATTTTGTTACAACCCAAAGGAATTAGGAACATGTAAGATCCGTATTTTAATTTATAACTCAATTCTGTTTTGAGATTTTTTGTGTTTTAATTTAGTGGTAATCTTCAGTGTTTTACTAATTGCAATATTACCCTTTTTCTAACAGAATCAAACAACGTAAATGTTGTTTCTGTAAAATATTACCTCAACTTTTTCAAGATCATGTGCAACTGGGGGGGGGGGCTAGTTGCCCTCCAATCACTTTCGACTATTAAAAAGGGCACTCGAACTCTCAATTTCCAGTCGAATGAGAAGTTTATACGACGACCCCTTCCATATGAAGTCCTCAGCTCTAAAGGAAAAAAATAATACAAGGCACACTGTGCCAACATTGTTCTTGTATGCCCTCAAGGCATAACTTAAAACCCTTGACCTGAGGGTTGTGGGGGAGTATCGTCCTCAAAAACATATTTTCTATATGGAAAGTAACTACGCTGAACTAAATGGGCACTTAAAAAAGGCACTAGCCACTCCAATTTCCAATTGAATGAGCCCTTTTCGAAGTATCTACGACAACTCCTCCGATACGAAGTGCCCGGCTGAAGAAAAAAAAACACATTGTGCCCACATCGTTCTTTACTTAGGCAGCGCTAGGGCGCTGCCTATGATAGAAAATGCATGATACGTAATTACCATTATTCAGTGAATCATTAGTTTTAAGCGACAGGGCTGCAAATGCTTGTTCAGTAGAACGACCCGGACTAAACCCAACCTGGCTTTTGGTTAAAAGATTTTTTTACCTAAATAAGACAAAATTATTTTGTGAAATAGCTTTTCCAAAATCTTTGACAAAAGAGAAATTATTGCAATATTTCGGTAATTATCAACATTAGTTTTATCACCTTTTTTATATCGTGGGATGACTCGGTCAATTTTCCATTTAGTAGGGGATACCCCAGCTATTCCATTTAGTACGGAATCTTGATTGGATGTGTTTAGAGAAATGATGGGCGTGGGGTGGGGGCTATTTGCCCTCCAATCACTTTCGACTATTAAAAAAGGCAGTAGCCCTTTGAATTTCCAATCGAATGAGCCTTTTTTGAAGTTTCTACGACAACACCTTCTATAAAAACCTTATTTGCCCCCAGGGCATAACTTAAAACCCTTGCCCTGAGGGTTATGGGGGAGTGTCCTCCTCAAAACATATTTTCTATCTGGAAATCAACTACCCTGAGCAAAATAGCTATCTCAAAATTTTTATTGAATGTGTTTGGGGGAATGATTGGCGTGGGGGGGGGCTAGTTGCCCTCCAATCACCTTCGACTATTAAAAAGGGTACTATCCCTTTGAATTTCCAATGGAATGAGAATGTTTTGAAGTTTCTACGACAACGCCTTGTATAAAAACCTTATATGGCCCCAGGCCATAACTGAAAACCCTTGCCCCGAGGGTTGTGGGGGAGTGTCCTCCTAAAAAACATATTTTCTATCTGGAAATCAACTACGCTGAACAAAATGGCTATCTCAAAATTTTGATTGTATGTGTTTGGGGGAATGATGGGTTTGGGGGGGGGGGCTAGTTGCCCTCCAATCACTTTCGACTATTAAAAACGGCACTCCAACTCTCAATTTCCAGTCGAATGAGCCCCTTTCGAAGTTTCTACGACGACCCCTTCCATATGAAGTGTCCTGCTCTATAGGAAAAAAATAATACATAGTACATTGTGCCAACATCGTTCTTATATGCCTTCAGGGCATAACTTTAAACCCGGATGGATGTGTTTGGGGGAATGATGGGTGTGGGGGGGGGCTAGTTGCCCTATAATCACTTTCGACTATTAACAAAGGGACTAGCTGCACCAATACCCAATTGAATGAGCCCGTTTTGAAGTTTCTACGACAACTCCTTCGATACGAAGTGCCCGGCTGAAGAAAAAAAAGAACAAAGCACATTGTGCCCACATCGTTCTTTACTTAGGCAGCGCTAGCACGCTGCCTATGATAGAAAATGCATGATACATAATTATCATTATTCAGTGAATCATTAGTTTTAAGCGAAAGGGCTGCAACTAGACCCCGGCCCCGCGCCGATGAGGGAAGACCGGCGGCGGTGGGGCCAAAAGCAGCGCGCCGCGCCACGCCGCCGATACGATATCGGCGGTGCGCTGCCCGTAAGATGTCGGCGGTGAGCCGCTGGCGCGATCAATGTTGACCGCAAACATTAATGTTTTCATCAGTCTTTCTCAAATCACAGCTTAAATTTAAAACAGATTCGATACTATTCATGAGTTCGAAAATTCACAAGTCGCTGGATGGAAGCTGGTCTTTTTCGTTATTCATCAAGAGAAGTAGAAATCTGGTAGAAACGAAATGGCTGTGGCGTTTCAGAACCCTTGCATAATAGTTGAAGTATCCATTAGCTATGTATTCTTAACATAAATAATTATCAAATTAGTAGTGTTTTTTCATCGAGCATTGTTGCATACGAAACTTCAAATACCGTATCACAAATTTCGTAAGTTATCTGGGCAAAAACTTTGAATATAATTTTGAACTTAGAAGCTTAATTTTTTTATAATGCCCTTTGCCTTTAGCTGTTTTGTCACCTTTAAAACAGTTGAAATGGGTGACTCTGATATTGATTTTTTTTTTTTTTGCTCTTTTGGATTTCTTAAAAGCCTTCCTTGCATTAAAAACTGGTTTTTAATAATAATTAAAAAAAAATACATTTAAAGTTTTTTTGGCTTCTTCATAGAATATGTCATGTATGTCATCAAATTGAAAAATACGTGATGAACACTTCACATGAGAACACTTCAATTACACTGAAACAAAAAACGCTCAATGGTTTATTCGGTATGAAGAAAAATGAAGTACCAACTATTTTCTTAGGTGGAAAAAAGCTCATACGTTTTAAATGTGATTGAATGAAATAATATGCAGAATGAAGTAGCTCCAAGAAGATGTTAAGATTTTCTTCCTGGTTCGTCACTTTTAATCCAAGCAAAATGTTAGGACACTTAGTATCAGTTATTGAGTTTAAGCTTTGATTTCCAAATGCTCACAAAAATTACCAAATTTAAGAAAGTCGCAATAATAAATCGCTTGTAGTTAAAATACTCAAAGACTCCTCTTTGATCCCCACCCAGGCTCAAAGCTTCTGCTATGGTCATATCAATGGAAATCTCTAAAGAGTTTCTTTTTAAAATAGCTTTCAAGCGTAGTTAAGGGTATTTAGCCTTTTTTTGCTTTTCTTCAAAGCTTTGAAAAAAGTGTTCTAATGTTCCAAATGTTTCAGTTGCTGCAATTGCGCACTATCTGAGCAATACTTTGAGGGGTGATTAATTCTTTTAAACCCCTTTTAATACGTAAGGACGTTGTGTGGTCTAGTTTCCTTTGGTTACAAGACTCTACAAGACTCCTCCTTGAGCTATTCAAGTTATAAAGTTTCATTATGACCAGGTCTGTTAATGTAACTTGGGCACTGGACCAAGGGCGCCATTGTCACTCGACTGTAACAATAGGTCGATAGTCCAACAATAGGGCATGTCGCTTTCGTCACACCAATTCGTTTTAGTGTGAATCTGCCTGGTACTTATGAATGAATGTTTTCAAAGTAAACGTGTTTTATCAATAAGAAAAAAAACGGGTTGGACGCATGTGTCCCTTTCCTTTTCGACGATAAAACTATTCAAGTGCTGTTTCAAGTATAACTCACACAAATCTTGTAAATTTCTGTCAACTTTTCAGCTTTTGGGCATTCCTGCTTTCAATAAAAAAAAATCAAGGTACTATTACTTAAATATAATAATTCCTTATCCCCCCCCCCCCTCTGGATACCATCTTGATAGGATACCGACTCTGCTTTAAATAACAAAAAATAATTAACTTATTGGCATCCCTGCTTTCAAAAAAAAATCGACGTATTATCATTTAAATATGATAGCTCCCTACCCCCCCCCCCCTCTGGATACCACCTTGATAGGATGCCGTCTCAGCTTTGCATAAAAAAAATTACTTAATAATTAACTAGATCACTATATTGTTCTAACAAACACGCAAAATAACGTTAAACAGCTTAGTGTTCCTTGAAAAAAAAATTGAGGGTATGTGAAAATTAGTGAAGAAGTAGTGAATAATTATGGTATGCAAAGTAATCTTTGGTACGGAAAGTCACTGGTGATAAATCGTTAGGGGTGGCACCATGATTGTGTGATTTTTGGGGATTTGGGGAGCCAAATTTTTTTTCGGGGTGACGCATAGATTTTCGGGGAATACCCGAAAATTCGGGGATAGTGCAAGTCGTACTTGATATCTAATCAGGAAAATAGAAATAATAAACCACACGAGAAGGAAAAGCCCCGACTTTGCGGTTAAGGCAATAAAAAAGTTCCACAAAATTAATTCAAAGTCGACCAAACACCAGCGCCTCTATTGGTAGCGGTACGTCAACGGTGTACTGGTGGTGTTGCAATACTTTGGCGGTGGTCGACCGGGCCTTTCGTCGGCAGCATTCGGTCGATCCGCCGGCGCGGCGCCGGGGTCTAGCTGCAACTGCTCGTTCAGTAGAACGACCCGGTCTAAACCCAAACTGGCTTTTGGTTAAAAGATTTTTTTACCTAAATAAGACAAAATTCTGTTGTCAAATAACTTTTCCAAAATCATTGACAAAGGAGAAAGTATTGCAATAGGTCGGTAATTATCCACATTAGTTTTATCACCTTTTTTATACCGTGGGATAACTCGGGCAATTTTCCATTTAGTAGGGAATACCCCAGAAGATAAACACAAATTAAAAATATAAACAAGAGGTGCACGAATTACAGATGCAAGGTGTTTCAAAAGATTAGTTGAAAGTCCATCCAAGATTAATAAATTACCTCTATTTAATTTTTTTAAATTTTTTTGCAATTCATCAAGACTAACTGGGGTCAAAAACATACTTGTATCCTCTGATTGAGGATATGAATGAGCTGAAGTCGAGCCAAGACCACGAGTAACATCAGAACCAATACTAGCAAAATGAGCACTGGAAGATTCTGCAATAGCTCCTTTTCCCTTTGATTCAAGACATTTTTTTTTCTATTAATAATTCTGGGTAAAAGTTATTCCAGTTGTTTCAAATCTTTTGTTTAATTAGATCCCATATTTTTTGTTGGGTGAATCCGCATTCCTAAAAGAATTTTCAAAATACCCTTTCTCACTCGTTCTAAGAGTTTTCACCGACCGATTTTTATAAATTTTTAAATCATATAATATTATCAGGTGATGGATATTTCATTCTTATCTTATATAGATGATTTTTTTCATTAACTGATCTCAGGAGTGACTCATCAATCCATGGTTTTTGTGGAAAATTTTTTTACGATGTATTTTTTCATAAGGACAATGATGGTATAATCGTTCATTTAATACTCTATAAAAAATATCCAACGATCTATTAGGATCACTCTCTTCTAAAACTTCACTCCAATCTACGTCACCAAGGGCTACTGTTAAATTATATATATTTTTAAGTCAAATATTTCTCTTTCTTGTAATGATCTCCCTAATCAAAGTCTTTTGAATCTTATAATCTGACATAATTATACAATGATCTGATGATTCATCCGTAATCACAGACGTAGCCTCACATGTATAAGGCGAGAGAATATTGTCAATAAGCGAAGTTGATGAGTGGGCTACACGTGACGGGACAAAACAAGCCGGATATAAATTACAAGAAAGAGAACATTCTAAAAACTGTAATACATAATTATCAATCCCATGATGGTCTGAAGGTAAACATCTCATTAGGTCTATATTAAACAAGGATCATGAATGAAATACGCAGACTTGAAAGGTAAACTACCTTATTTTCCAATCTACTTATGAAATTTACCTTACTAGAAGAGGGGGGACGGTATATCACTACAATTAAGAGTTTTTCATTAATTTCAAAAAACATTCAACTACACAACATTCAAAATTCGACATTAAAAAAATAACTTTCAATATTAAACTGTAAAAAATCATCTCTCATTCGTGCAGGAATATAATTTTTAATTAAAACAGCTAAGCCACCCTGTTTTTGCTGGGTTCTATTTCTATGAAAAAAATGGTAATCATTAACATCAATTTCATTTGCAGAAATTTCATCTAGGAAAGTCGCAAAAAGGCCTAAAATATCAGTGACCGAATCAAATAAAAACTTCAAAATCACACCCCGTCCACTCACCCATCCCCGACCGTTCCGAAATGCTATCCTCCTAAAACAAGAATTTTTTTTTAGTTATTTCATTAAAAAATACATATTGATTTGGTGGAATATTAAAAGAATGTGAAATATCATTAATCTCATGAGCTAAATGATCTTGAAAAACCGAATTAAATAAGACTGACTTCTTTCTCATTCCTCTAACCCTGATAACGGAATTTCATTCAAATCACCATCCATTATCATAATTTAGTGCCACGCGAAAAGATAGCCTCCCAGTCTCCCCCACCAGAAACGAAAAACATTGAAAACCACACTGAATGGGCTTTTTCTCATGGAAAACAACATAACACTGCTGTGAGCCATAATAGAATAAATAACACCTAGATATTGATAAAAAAAAGTTTTTTTTTATCTAGTCAGTATCTCAGGATTGACCCTCCCTGGAGCTTGAGCGGATTATTTGCCTCCAAACTATGGCTTCAGGCCCATTGGAAAGGGTAACTGCTACCCTTGCCAAGGATGACTGGATAAGGTCCTGTCCAGGATTTTTATTTCGACGGGGAGGAGTGCAGGGGCGTAGCCCCGGCATTTTTATTGGGGGGGGGGCAAAAGGGGTCCATATCCTGATAGTTAAGGGGCATGGGTTATATAGTATTTTTTCCCCAAATTATTTGGTGCAACTGCCCCCCTTGCCCCTCAAAAATGAAGCCCCTGGAGGAGCGATTGATGGTGATGGAGGACTAATATGCGCTCTACGAATGGCACCTTCCACACTTGTGGCGTTTTTTATTGTGGACTGAATTTGATTCCACTCTCACGTGCCCAAAGAGTAGACATCGAAAAAAAAAAAAAAAAAAAAAAAAAAAAAAAAAAAAAAAACTGCGCATGGAGGGAACACCACTGCGGAAAAGAGTGAGAATGTCTATTTAGTTTAGTGGGTAATCTTGTATTTGGTGAGGAATTTTTATTTAATGTCTTTTTTTATGGTAAAAACACTACTATCTGTATTTCTCTATGGTGTCTTTAAGTGCTGTTTATATTTTTCTTATTTTTCTAGTTTTAGAAACGATGAGATGCCATGGAAACTTGCTGTTGGACTTGATGGTAGCTTAATTGCAGTACAGATGGATAGCGCTGTTGAAATACGCAGTGCTGAAAATGTCTATTCGACATTTTCTTGTGAGTGTTTTTGTTTCGTCATTTCTGTCTGCTGGAATTTAGACCTCTTATGTATAAAAGTGACTTGTAAACGCCAATAGGTTTTGGCTGTCCAAACAAAAATCATTAATCTCAATTTCAATTATTGTGTACAGGCACCCATTTATTCTGATTTTTACTTTTTGAGTGTGACTGTTAGGGATAAAATACCGTCTCCTGAACTAAAAAAAGAGAAAATTAGCCAATCTTCAATTTTTCAGACCTAAGCAATGTGTTTTTTCAAGCTTTTGTCTCAGCCACGCCCACTGTACAAAAATATAAACAGTACAATCATCTCGTATCTCAACCATTATACAAAGCCAGACCGGGATCCTGCTCCTCCGCAGAAAATATAAACCAAGAGAAACATAAGCGACATTAGATTTTTTCATGGGTAGGCACGCGTGTGGCATCAGTATTCATAGCCTGGAGAACAGGAAAAGAAATAAGACGAATCGAGCGTCTAGGGAATAAAGAAGAATTTAATACATTGAAGAGATTAAAAGTAAAAAGGAAAATAATTGGCCTGGCTTTAATAATGCAAAACGTAAAGATAACACTGGTTTGAGAATGTAAAGAAAAACAAATAATGAATTTATAAGGATAATCAAGGTAAAAATAAGTCTATTTGAACAATGCCGTAACGTAATGACATTTGATTAGGAAGTTTGGCACTTCACATTGATATTTCAGTTCCATAGTTTTATCAATTTTTTTTTCTAAGGGAAATTATGTGGTTGGCTTGAATGCAGACTCGCAGCTAAATTAAATTTAGTTACTTCCTTTTTTCACGTATGTTTATTGATATTGGTTTGAGTTTAACTTTTCTCCCCGTTAAAACTACGTCATGGGCAACCTCCAAATAATCTGCGGTTTTGGTGTTTCATTTAAAACTATACCCTTACTTTCCTTCGACAGATATCTCTGTCCATCATTCTTGACTAGGCCCACTTCCCTCTTCTCTTTTGCTTAGTAGGAGGTGTGTGCGTGTGGGAGGGGGGAATTAATTCTCAAGCAAGTATACTCTCAGGCTGAAGCTACCAAATGTTCTTTCGAAGAGGTCCTTCAAACCAATGTTTCTAAACACCCTTGTCTTTATGCTATGCTTAATTAAGTGCAGCACGTATACCACAAATTTTACCACAATCTCGTCTCTCATTTCAATTTGTTTTTTCTTCATCCAGCATAAACTGAAAAAAATATGGGCAAGGTTTGACTATTATAAATAAACATACTTTTCTAGCTCTTCTGCTGTCTAGCTTCCAGTGAAATGCAACTCAGTCTACCGTGTGTAAGGAGAATCACTACCCTTCTCCCTTGAAAGTATAACATCCCTCTAATGTTCAGATTCGATTACATTATTGTTAGTCAGTTTGGCAGGCAGAGTAATAATGCAGTAAATTTTGTTCTTTTTTAGTGGAACCTGACTCAGATCCAAGTCTTCGGTTTGTTTCTTGGAGCCCAGATGGGAACTTACTTGTACATTGTAATAGCACTGGAAAATTAGAAGCATTTGACATTGCAGGCAACAGATTATATGAAATATTTTCTTCAAGAGAACAAATTAAAGAAGCCAAGATAGCGTGCCTGTTTTCAGAGCTAAGAATTGCCTCCAGTAATTGGATTACCGAAGTGATGGTCATTGGGTTCAGCGGTGATCTGCAAGGATTTTTCCTATCCCATGAAGGATTTCAGGAGACCTGTTCTTATTCATTCGCAAGATATTATCCTGGTGGGTGGTAGCTGTGAAAAGCACATAAATTTACATAGGATTAACCAGTAGGAAGGGTGGATGGGGGCTTAGTTTACTTCATTTTTTTTTTTGCTTTATGTAATCACGTGAAGATAAATTTCGATTTTTAAGAAACAAAACAAAATGACAATTACGCCTACAATGATTGTATATAAAAAAAAAAAAGAAACGTCATGTAGATATAGTCAATCTGCACCACTGAGTAGCCCTATTTAGGGTCCTTAGACCCTTGCCCATGATTAAATACTTATCATTAAAATTCTTTAAGATCGTAGTCTGACTGCCCTAAATTGATACACATCAAGTCTTATGCATATAATTCCAAAAGGTTATTGACTCCATTAATTCACTTAAAAATGAGCTATTGAAGACAACTCTCTACGATGTGCCATTGCCAAGCGATCTGTGGAAAAAGAAAAAAAACGATGCCGTAAAGACAGAATGCTGTAGTAGCTGCCACTTTTCTTGATTTTCAAGCCAATATATTTCTCTTGCTGTTCAAGCCAAGGGACAGAAAGTTTCCTATATAGGGGTTTCGAACAAGGCGGTTCTAGTAGTATACTTTTTGTTTTGATCTGTCTGAGGAGTTATGGGTTTTTATATTTCTTAACATTGGCTGTGATTGTCTTTTACTAGGTTGTTAGCTACCACTGTAACCCGGATCTAAGAAATGGTGTTTGATTTCCACCAAATTTGATTAAGAAGGATTTTTGAGGTGCTGATTATGAATCCGATGCTAATTTTGAAATATCCAAAGTCAAATTCAGAAAATATCAATAAATACTTCTTAAATCGTGGCCACACCATATCTGGCAGGAATCTGAGTCATGCTAATATTTGTTATTCTTTATGATTGGATGGTCATAATTTGGGCCGGGCCCTTTGCCTTGTGTAACTCCAAACCTATTTTCCCGACACAACTTCCTGTGAACCGACAGGCTCTACCACTTTTGGCGCACTTTCCATCAGGGATTATGTTGGGAAAGGTCCTAAATAAATTTAAATGCCAATTTTTAAGATTGCAGTATGGAAATCCTAAATCAAAACCCAAGGCCGTATCCAGGGGGGGGGGTTACCCGGTTTGACCCCCCCCCCCCGAAATTTTTGACTGAGTCGAAAAATTAGTAAAACCTAGGTAAAAACCAGTAAAATTAGTCGAAAACTGAGTCAAAAATTAGTAACCCCCCCCCCCCCCCGAATAAAAAATCCTGGATCCGCCCTTGCAAAACACATAGGTCCCGAAAATCTCAGCTGAACTTAAAGAAGCAAATATTAAAGATGTTTTATTGACCATTGATGGTGGAATATTAAAATATATTATATTTTTATGTGTGTGTGTGTTTAATTTCGTGTCCCCATGGGGTGATGGCTTCCCACGCCCCTCCTAACTCCTATCCAGCATTTCTTTGATTTTTGTGTTTCGTTGTTGTTTTTTGTGTTTGTGTTTTTTGTGTTTTGTTGCTGTTGTTACTATTATTATTTTTATGATGAGATCTTTATTATGTCCTACTGCTTATATCCCCATCTTTACGAGCTCTGCTCGCCATTGGTGGTTAATATTTTTCTTTTAGTTTTAAGTGAATGAAATAAAACAGTAAACAATTGCATATTCCCCAGATGGCGTTTGATTTCCTTTGAAACGGGTATTTGAGGTTTTTTGAGCTTTTGAATTGCAAATGTTTGGCCAACATTGCTATACGAAAATCAATCCTCAAAACAAATTATCTAGGATTTTGAAAATCTTGCGTAATTTCCAGCCACTGTGGTATTTTAGGATTTCTTAGTTTGCTGATTACACATCAGAGGCTAATATCGGAATAATAAGTTCCAGCCAAAATTACATAAAGTAAACATTCCACTAATATGGGATATGTTATTAATTATAAACTATCAAGACAAACAAAATAAATGTGGAAAGGAATCAGAGTAATAAAAAATAAGAAAGAAAAACAAACAAGTAAACAGGCAACTAAGTATTCCATCTATAACCGGAATGTAAAATTAAACATTGAAACGCTTAGTTCGTACAATAAAATTCATAAATAAATTATAAACGTCTCTGTTCTGCCGCGTAATTCTTAAATCAAGAGGGAAATCAGAATAATTGTAACTTAGATCAAATCTAGGATACATATGCATCAGAGATTTAAATAATACATGCTCTACTTGTTTCTTCATTACCATTAAAATAATTTCGAAATTTAACTTTGAAATTTTGAAAAGAAATGAATTTGAGCTACAACGACCTGTAATAACTTGGAATAAATGATAAGATGGGTGACGTTTTGAAGCAGTGTCATCACCAGGGATGAAAAATTTTTGTGGCTACTTTTTAACTTTTCTTTCGAAATACTCGAACCATATACCATATAGGTACTTCGTCCAAAATTTTCTGAAAATAAATGGTGAAATGCCAACCGTTTGTGAATGTGTTAGAAGTTTATATTTGGAAACTCGAACGATTTTCAAACGCCGGGACGCTATCATGCAATGTTGCCCAATATTCCAGAAAACTAATTTAAAATGTCTTACTATTCCTATCTCGAGAGCACGCAGATGAAGAAGGAGACACCCAGAAATTGCTATCACAGCTTTAGTTTTCACCAAACGAAAGACCAATCATATGGATAATATCTTAATGATTAATTGCTAATCATTAACAGTCATTCAGAGTGCTGTGTGACCGTCTTAAATCGAAATCTGCTTTGTGAATATTTAACAAGCTCTGTATTATTTCTACCAAAGTTGATATTTAAGGATTCTTAAGCTTGTTTGTTACAACTCTGAGGCTAATATTAGAATACAGAATACTAAACTCAAAACATATTTAATGTTTGTATTGCAAATAGTGTATGATCCTCACCGAAGTTAATATCTAAAGATTCCTGACATCTTTGATACCAAACGTTTTTACCATGTTTTTACTATTAATTAAGATTCACTAATATTTCAGATACAAGTTTTTTTGCCAGCATTACTAATATTTTTTATACAAAACTCTGTCTACTAAAAATGGACACAACCTAAATTCAAAATGCAAAGCTATTCCATGAAAAGGAAGGAGCAATTTTAAAACTCAAGAGGAGAGGAAATTAAATTTTTTACGATATGAAACCTAAAAAAAAGTATAAATTACCATTAATGAAGAAATAAAGTTCAGCTGATAAAAGAAATTATGTTTGACAATAAAATAAAACTAATATAATTACCGCACATACGTTAGTCTTACTGTCCCTCCCCAAAAGAATAGAATGTTGTTTGCGTCTAACTGAAGTAAAACAGCTTTCTATGCAGGTTTTTGTTTGTGTTTATAACATTAAAAAGTTCAAAACTGCTTAAAATTCCTAAAATTCTTTTTTCCGACAACACTGTTTTTGTAACGATTATTTTATTAATTTATTAGTCTAGTATATGATCAATCCTCCTAAAAATTTTTTGTTTTTGAACACGAATTTTTGTTCCAAATTAGATCTAGTGGTGGACTCGTTGATTCGAAAAGCAATATATGTGCCATTATTTTACATGTAGGGTAGTTGTTCCAAATTATTATTACTTGAAACGTATTTTCGCATAGAAGATGTTAGATATCGGACAGCCAACTAACAAGGTATGGGCGTCAAAAACAATTTATGGGCGTCAACTAACAAGGTATGGGCGTCAAAAACAAAAACATATTAAATGCAAAAGTAGACAAAGAAAAAGAGCTCGTTACTTTATTATGGACTGACATCGACCATACAGATGAACCAAATTTGACCCTGCATCTGAACATTTTATGTAGATTAAAGTTTTCCGTTTATCTATTCAATATGGGTAATTTTACCCCTATTCTGTTTATCTCTAGCGGTTTTTCACGACAAGTTTTATTAACTTGTAGAGATGCAATGTAAAAAAAAATTATTAGTTAAATTTAGTTAAATAGAGTAGAAATATATAATTTGGCGCAAAATTATAAAACGGATCCCGGTAAAATACAAAACGCTTCTAATTAGTCCATAAATGTTCAAAACATGTATAAAAGCAAAAAGCAATATTTTTAATGCAGAAAAAGTACCCAATGCTTATGAAATGAAAAAATTACATTTTTTTTTACGAATCACATGCTCAAAATTCACCAACTGATTTGACCTTCTATTTTGTTTGCCAAGGTTTGTTAGCAAAAAAATGTTTTCTTATGCATCAAAATATTTTTGTCAACTGTCGTTAAGAATTGTTGACAAAATATTGACAACCGTAGTTTAATGGCTTCAAAATGAAACTCCTGTTTTAAGAACTAATGCTAAAATCCTGTCTTTTTAGGTGGTGTCACTGCAGCAGCCCATCATCCTACCCAACCCGCTTTGTTTATCGCTGGAATTCGTAGTGATTGCAAGCACGACAAGAGCCCTTCTGCATATGGAATCTCCTCATGGCGGATAGTTGACTCAGATCCATACTTCAAGCCTTTGCAGGTTTTTGAAAATCCTGCTTCTATAATTTCTTTTTTGAGTAGCAAAATTTTTCATCCAAAAATATCATATGATGTTGTTGTTCAGATGAGTTGCTCAACTGAAGGTAAACGACTTGGACTGATCCACCTTTCCGGAGCAATTTCAATTTGGAACATACCGTCCCTTTCACTTGTGCATTACTGGAATCTGGAAGATCAGCCTGATTTTGACACTTTAAGTCCAAAGATGCAAACTATACCTGAAACAAAGCGAAATAAGTTATCCTTGATGAAAAACCCCCGAAAGTATCACCCTGTTGAGCTTAGTTGGTGGTCAGACGAGCATATTATTATTTCACGGGTATCTGGTTCTGTTACAGTCTGTGGTGTTGAATCTCTTCAAAATGTTTTGGAATTACCAATCTTGTTTTTAGATGGCCGTCCACACATATCTCATGCATATAGAAAACAAGGGTTTCTTGCTTTGGAATGTGAAGTGAAAAACCTAATTAGAAAGCGTACAGTCAGTGGTGATGAAAACGGCTACCAGACTTTTGATGAAGAACCCGATGAAGGGGAAAATATGTTAGAAAAGTGTAAAAGAATTATTTATACACTAGTTACTGATAAACAACCACCAGAAAAGATACCGACGTTTGTTTCCAATACGTTTCGTCTTCTACATATCAAGCCTACCACTCCTATGGAGGTTTTCAATGAAAAACTTGATTCGGAAGAATATGGCGAGGCTTTGTTGTTAGCTCGTAGGTACGACCTCGATACTGACCTAGTCTTTCAAAGACATTGGAAAAATAAGGAAGTGTCTCTTGTAACTATCAAAGACTATCTTTATAAAATTAAAAACACGAAATGGGTACTCAATGAATGTTTGACTAGACCAGCTAATGACCCAGATTCAGCTCGTGAACTTTTAAATTATGGACTGAAACTGTGTGACTTAGAGCCGTTTGTAGCTTCCGCTTCAGGTAACAACGATTATGACTATGATGACGATGAATTTTAATATCCAAATCTACCTCTTGACGTTATTATGAAACAACGCCAGCAAAAACTTGAATATCGTAGAAAGAGATTAATTGACAAAGTTGATATTGATCATATTAGTGTTGAGCAAAAGTGCTTTCTCAATAAGAGAAAGAAACTACTGCAGTATAGTGATCGTCTTTTTATATATGAATTGGTTTTAGGTGGATTTCACAGGGCCTCTGAACTTTTTGATTCCAAGTTTTATATGAGTTTCCGAGTTAAAGACCCTGTCTCTGCTGCTTATGATTTTGCTAGTATTGGCAATCACGATGCTCTTGCTCAAATGTTTACATATCACAGCCATGAAACGCTCCCATATAGGTTGTGTCTGCTTTCTTGCATTCCTGAAACTACTGTACCTTATTCTTACCGCTCTCTCTTGCCTGAATGTAGTGTAAACGGCGAAGTATTTCAGTGGGAAACATCAGAAATTCGTCCAAGAGATTGGAGTGAGCTTGGAAAATTCAGAGCCTTGGTTGAACAATTGCAAGGTGCAGAGGAATTCGCTATAGATGACTCATACAACCAATTTATCCGTCAAGATTGTAATCCTGTGATGATTAGTGAATGGTATATCCAAAGAGCAAAGGACATTGATGAAAAAACACGGTTAGCTTGTAATGCAGCTGACCTGATCCGTTTGGGAGTGGAGCGGAATATTCAAGGACTTGAAGATATATATAGTGACTTGGAAACACTGGAAACATTAATATATGAATGTCAACTAGACAGATACCCTGGATTAAAAAATTTGGGGTCTGTCAGTGAAGAGGATATTGCTTTTAAAATTATGGCCAAGGTAAGGCTGTTTACTATTTCGCACGGTCTGACTCAGCAAGATGTTTTCACATCATTCCTTTACGAATAGTAAGATGAAGGGGGAGGGGGAGCTCCAAGATTGGTCCTGAAGACACGAATATTCAAAAAACTTAAAACATAAAAAAACCTGTTCTTGTATTTTTTTTTTGCCCCCTCCTATTCTTAAAAAAAAATCATTTTGACCGATGTCTTCTGGAAATGTGTCCACATTTGTTCGTGTGTTGCGACGACACATCTACAGTCTTCCTGTGTACAGTCTCTATGTGTTTAGGTGTAAACAGAAAAAAAAACAGCCAAACTAATTAACTTTAATATACATGAAATTTTTTTAGAATAATCTTGGAACCACGTGAATCGCAAAGACTGTATAAACCCGGAAACAAAATTGCTGGAAAGGAAATTTAGAAAGTTTGACTTGGAATAAAGCCATGGCTACGTCATGCGAGGATTATATGCCTTGGCGTCTTGTCTTTGCAAGTGAAGTAAGAATTCATAAATTTACGTAACGTCATAAGAAGAAGCATTTAAAAGACAAAGGCTTGAAACCATGCGACGCCCGAAGGCCCGAGTTACCAACCGTACTGGGTAAAACGAGTGGATTAGGATGACAAGAAACCCACTAGCAGGCTTATTGTTATGAAAAGGGTCGGCGAAGTTGGTTCTTTTGTTAGTTCTGTTATGTTTGTAGCTTGGTAGCTTCGGCTGGCGGTATCTAATGAAAATAGATATCATGGCTCCGAAACGTTAAATGAGGAGTCAGAAATAAATATTTGAGTAGGCATGGATTTAATGCTGAGGGAGAATCATATTATGGAGCCTTGATGAAAAATTGCTGTATTTTAATATGGTCTGCCAAAAGTGTGCTGGGCTTCTACTCGGCCGTTTCTCGGTAAGGGGATCAATCCTATTTATTACTCCCCCTTGCAGGTATATCGAATACAATTTCTTTCTCTCTCCGTTTCTCTCTTACCATCCCCCATCTCTCTCTCTCTCTCTCTCTCTCTCTCTCTCTCTCTCTCTCTCTCTCTCTCTCTCTCTCTCTCTGTCTCTCTCTCTCTCTCTCTCTCTCTCTCTCTCTCTCTCTCTCTCTCTCTCTCTCTATCTCTCTCTCTCTCTCTCTCTCTGTCTCTGTCTGTCTCATTCTCTCTCTGTCTTTCTTTCTCTTTCTCTCTCTCTCTCTCTCTCTCTCTCTCTCTCTCTCTCTCTCTCTCTCTCTCTCTCTCTCTCTCTCTCTCTCTCTCTCTCTCTCTCTCTCTCTCTCTCTCTCTCTCTCTCTCTGTCTCTCTCTCTCTCTCTCTCTCTCTCTCTCTCTCTCTCTCTCTCTCTCTCTCTCTATTTCTCTCTCTCTCTCTCTCTTTCTCTCTCTCACGCTCGCTCTCTCACGCTCGCTCTATTCTGACGTCATTCATCATCTTGTATGTGAAGATGCAGTTTTGTCAAAAAATAGATTTTAGTTTTGACATTATGTTTTGTTACTTACAAAAGCCCATAGATATGGTAATTTCCTATGAAGTGAACCCTTCTACAGTTTTCATGATGTTCCAGTGCTCTGCTAGCAGTGGAGGACATAAAAAGAAAAAAGAGAACACATTTGTGTTGCTCATGTAAAAAAGTGATTTTCCTTGTTGTTCAAGCGAGGGGATTGTGAGTATCCTGTATCGGGTTTTCGACCTTGGCAATTTCAATGATGCATATCAAGAATCGAAGAATCAAGGGATTTTCGGTTTTTATATTTTGGCCTTTAAAATTAGTTTGTCTGTAGCGGGTCCTGGCTCGAGGACCTCATTCATTCAAAAAAAAGTTTGAAATCAAAATAAGTAAAAGCAAAACGAAAACTAGTTTAGTCAAACTAGTATTTTTTTTTATCTAGAAGTCTTCAAACTCTCCCAATAGGCCAATGGAGCCTCAAACTCTCAGTTTAAGGACGTTTGTTTGTTGGATAGCATGTATAGCGACTGTGTTAAAGTCCAAAATCCACACCAAACTTTCGTATGTATGATGAAGCATGAAGTATAGAATACACCTTCTGTTTCTTTGTGTAAACCTTAAAAATCTCACACACGTTGTTTAACGAAACAAAATTATAATTTCATTATAAAGAAATTTAACCCTAAATATTTGCCGGCCGACAAATGGTCAAATTGTTTTTATTTCACTCTACAGACATAGTGTCTATGTTGATTAATTTTTTATTTATTATTCTCTTCTTTTCAGAGTACACCTGAATCATTTGTGAACGATCTGAATTATTTGTTACTTCCCTACTTAGACAGATTAGAAAGAACTCGCCCAAACATCCCCAGCAATGTTTTGAAAGATTATTTAGTTTCTCTTTCCGTAGATAGCCTTTCTCTTGTGGCTCTCCTTTACCAAGCAGACGCAAGAGAAGATTTAATTAAGAGTGATAAAATGCTGATACGTATTGCTGTAGACTGTATTTATGCGTGCATTTCCCCGTCTGAAACTAATAATGCTTTCCGAATTTACGAGTCTTTACCTGATAGGAGTGACGAGGATGACGATGAAATGAACAGACTCCAAGATGAGCTTGATGTCCTCCATGTTGTTCTCCAAAAAGTTGATGTATTAAAAGCATTTGATACCACAATAACCTTTGGAAAACTGAGATCTAAAAGCCAGAATTATCACGAGAGTTCAAAGATATTAAGAAATTTTTCAAGGCAGTCAATCACAAAGGCATCAAATGATGAAAATGAATGTAGAACTGTACTAAAAGTATTATTGAAATTGAGACAAGAGCTTCTATCGAAGGTGTCACCTAACCAGTGTTGTGAGTTCATTGTTGAGAGTCTTCTATCCCAAAGTAGAGAAAACTTGATGCATTTGGCAGCTTCTTTATTGGAAGGGACTGACGTGCCTCTTGATCCACGTTTTGTTGACCTTGGATGTAAGATTCCCGTAAAAAAGGGCCAAGAAATAGCTTTAAAGATATCACTGGAGTTTATAGATTCAGCAAGTTCTTTTGATGACCCAGCTTTATTACAGGCGCAGTAAGTGACTGGTTAAGTTTTGATTCAAATTTTTAAGCTTAAATTATGTAGATTTCTTTTTATTTTGTGTTTTTTCCACGTCACATTGTGATAGCCAAGCTGGCCTCAAGGAAAGTTTTTAGACTTTTCAAAGGATTTGAAAGTATTGTTATCATGTGTCTAGAATCAGTTACTGTCGATATTTCCGGTTTTCAATGTAGACTCCATCAATATTTATCAATGCCCTATCCAAGTTAAGATTTATATTGAGATGTTCTGTAACTTTTATTTTGCCGTCTTTTCGCTTGATATTAGGTCTCATTTTTGGTTCTTGCCCCAAACACATCCCTAGACGGTATATACTATTGATCAAAATGGTTGTGAAGTTTTAGGGTTTAAATATACAAACTTTAAATTAAAAAGAATCTATTCTTAAAATTATACTAACTAAAAGAACGAGTTTTTTTTTTCAAATGAAAGTAAAAAGTCTTGCTTAGAGGAAA
Source organism: Artemia sp. Qi Xiang Cuo (assembly GCF_049724085.1). Classification (NCBI taxonomy): domain Eukaryota; kingdom Metazoa; phylum Arthropoda; class Branchiopoda; order Anostraca; family Artemiidae; genus Artemia; species Artemia sp. Qi Xiang Cuo. The sequence continues at coordinate 26,579,903 of NC_142804.1, read as the reverse complement.
ATATACACCTGAGCTATATCCAGAAGTGTGCTAATTTTGTTGATTTGAATTATTTTTGTACTATTCCTGATTAGCAGCTGGTTCCTAATGCAAAACGATGCCAGTTAAAAAAAGAAACAATTTAAAAATTAGTAAACTTTTGGATATAGTCTAGGGCCATATCCAGGAATTAGGGTTGGTGGGTGGGCGTGACATGCTGTTATATTTGAGGCGAATCTGAAAACCTAATCGGTAGGCAACGCTATAACGTGGCCTATAGTAAAGGGCCACGAAGGTTCAATGTATTATTATAGGTTTTTTTTTCCCCCAGAGGCACTTCATATGGAAAGGGAGGTCATATAAGCTTTAGAGGGAGCTCATTCGATTGGAAATTGAAAGTTCTTGTTTTCTTTCTAGGAGTCAAAAATGATTGCAGGGCGATGTGTCCCCCACGCCCTTTCTTCCCCAATCTATCTGAGCAAAATTTTGAAATAGCCATTTTATTCAGAATAGTCCGAAGGTTAACTATGCCTTCAGGGTAGACAATAGCCTCCGGAGCAAGGGTTCTAATTTATGCAAGTTTCCCATTGTTAACATATAAGGTTTTTTTTTTAACTGGGAAAAAAAGTATGTTTGATCGTGCGTCTTCAAAGAGGCTTAGGGTATTAAGGTGAAACTTTCAAGGTATGCTGAGGGGATTCGAGGGCAACCAGTTCCTCCCCGCCCGCTCCTTACCCTTTTAAATTTTCCCTCTGCTCAACACCGATCGAAACTTTGAAGGTCTAATAGCTATACCTCCAGGAATGTCATGCCCCCACAGCCCTGCATGGCAAGGAATGTAAATTATGTAATGTGTCCATTTTTTAAATTTAGGATTCATCATTGGTAAATAGGGAAAGATTTGATCCTGGTTGTGTTCAAAAAGACTAAGGGTGCTAAGATGAAATTTCAGGTAATGTTGAGGGGTATATTGAGCTAAATCAAACGAAACTGTCTACATCCAATTTATCAAAAAGGCGTATCTGCATTATCTTAGGAAAGGGTAAGGGTATTACCTGTTAACTTTCAGGGTCACTACTACTACTACTATGTGGCTGCAAATACGATTGTTTTGAAGGTAAAGGGCCCCTCTTGTCCTTTTTAGGCCCCCTTAACACTAGTCAAAATTATGAAACAGCCACTGTTCAAATTAGTCGAAAGGTATAATAGCTATGCATCTGAGAATGTCATGCCTCTCACAGCCCCTGGAGAAAACGTACTAAATCTCGTTTGCAATGTGCCTCTAGCTTAGATACAGATTGGGGAAAAGGGTGAATGTTGTCCTGAGGGTTCAGAAAAGGTAAAGGGTATTGAACTAAATCAAATGTGTTTAATAGCATCCTGCTTGTCAGAATAGCATAGTGCATCCAGGTTGTCAAAAGATCTTGTCTACAACATCTCACGAATGGCGAAGATTATTAAATTGTAAAATTTCATTGAATATTGAGAGCGATGTTGCTTTAAATCAAAAGACTTTAGGTGCATTCAAGTTGTCAAAAGAGCGTATCTGATCGTATCTATATAGATCTCAGAAACGGCTACGGGTACTGAGTTGAAACTCTTATGGAATACTAAGGCGAATGTTAAACAAAATCAAAATACACTATATGCATCCAGGTTGTCGTATCGCCATATCTTCAATATTCCAAGAGCAGTTAGGGAAGGGTATTAAGTTGACACATTTGGATATTGTTGAGGGGGATGTTGATCTTAAAGACACTATGTGCATCCCAGTTGTAAATGAGCTTAGCTACAGTATCTCAGGAACAGCTTAGATTACAAAGTTGAAAATATCAGGAAATGGGATGGTATATTGAACTAAATCAAAAGTCAGCATTTACATTAAGGTTATCAAAAATGCGTGTTTGCTATATTTCAGGAATAGGCAAAGGCCTTAAGTTGAAACTTCCAGAGTTGAAGTGGATGTTGAACTTAATAATAATAATAATAATAAAAAAAAATCAGTTGTCAAAATTACGTATATGAATATCTGTATCTCAGTTGTTAATGGACTTAGCTACAATATCTCAGGAACGGCTAAGATTAATAAGTTGAAAATACCAGGAAATGGGATGAGAAATTGAACTAAATGAAAAGACACCCTATGCATTAAGGTAATCAAAAATGTATGTCTTCTGTATCTCAGGAATATGTAAGAGCGTTAAATTAAAACTTCCAGAGTTGAAGGGGATGTTGAACTTAGTCAAAATACAACTATGTGTATCTCGGTTGTCGAAAGTGCGTATGTGCAATATCCGTGGATCGATTGGCCAATGGTATTAAGTTGAAACTTTCAGAGAATGTTGAAGGGGATTTTGAGCTCAATCAATAGATACAGTGTACATCTCAGTTGTCAGAACGGTGTGTCTGCAATGTATCAGGAACAGCTAATAGCATTCAGTTGTAACTTCGAGGAAATTTGATGTTGAAATAAATCAGGAGACACTAATTAGAACTTAATAAATTAGAATCGGATATTTTAAATGATAAGCCGGAGATATAAAAATGTGGAGAAATAGTCAGTACATTAATCAGTAATCAAACGTTGGCAATAAAATGAACAAAAATTAATTAAAAAAAAAAGTACTCGAAAAAGAAGTTTTGCAAAGAAAAGTGAAGAACCATATTAAACTTAATGCCAGTAGAAATAAATTTCTATAATAATTCAGACTTAAATGACCAGAAATTACTGTTGAAGAATAAATTAAAATAAAAACGAACAGAAATTAAAATAAATGATCATGGCAAACATGAATATAGCAGGTATTAAGATACATGAAAAAATAAAGTTTAAAACGAACAAATATTTAAATAGAACATTCAAGTCAAACTTAACCCGAACAAAAATTACTACGAACAGGATTTTGACTTTTCCCCCCATCCATTTGTATTCACAACATTGAAAAAAAAAGGTGAAACAAAATCCTGAATTGCTGAGTTTGTAGTAAATAATATCATAAATATTTTTTAGATATTCAGTTTATGTTTGTTAGTTCTTTCCAATCGTCTTGATTATTATAATGATTTATTTTTTATTTGTCGTCGTTGTTTTGTAAAACAATAGCACACTGTTCAAGATAGATGTGGTTTTGAATAAAACGCAAATTACGTAATAAGCTTTAGACTTTTCTGGTTAAGGTAGGGGATTTGGCTCTTTACTTTTCTTTGAAAAACTTCTTTTTTGGAAAGTTTTTTTCTAATTAATAAACAGGAATATTCTAAATGTAGCGAACCGGGAATTTTTTATTTTAGTTTTTAATTTAGAACAGGGATCTTGCACCATAATGGCCCTTTACCATTGGCCTTTCATTCTTCGGTAGAGTGTCCATAGTTAATCAAGTGTTTTAACTTAATGATGCACAATTTAATCAATTGCAAACTATCGAAGCCACAAATACTGAAATTGATCGTCTTTTGTTTTGCAAACCATGAGCAAGATATGAATGAAATATTTATGAAAGAATTAGTTTCATACAAGTTATGTCAGTATACTTTTGATATTATAAACAACAATTTGTTCTGTGTCAATATATTTAAAATAGTTCTTTATGGCAGCAACAGGAATGTGCGAAGTTTGTACTTATATACTCCAAAATATAAAAGTCCTGAGTTATCCTTAGATATCGAGTGATCAAGAAAATTTCTCCCTAAGATCCAAAAATCCCGAAAAGCAGTGGCACTGGCACCTAGTCCCCGCCCTACAATTATCTGCCATACCACTCGGCATATACAACTATATTATTTAACTCACCTTGCTCAGTCAAATATTTCCATACAGCTAAGTTATGTATAAATACGAAATCTGCTTTATGTTGTTACCTCTATAGCTCTTAATTTACTATATTTGTGGTATCTTTTTTAATGTAAGTAGAAGTAAGTTATGTCACAGGAAACAAGCTATCGTTTCTAAATTGTTGTTGTTAGTTTGTATTTCTGTTTTCTTTCTTACAGAAGATGTCTGCAGATATTCACAGAACCAGGTGATGCTATAAATCAACAACTTGATTTCATATCAGCCCTATTTATTCTAGAAGATTTTGGTGTTCAGGCTTTGCCATCTCAAGGTACATGGAAACAGACTAAGTAGTTTTGAGAAATTAGGATTTTACTACTTGCAAGCAGATTAATGAGGATTTTGACCTTGAGTCCATGTCGATGACATTGACTTAAAAGGGAGGGGGAAGGATAATTATTTTTCCATACTTTTCATGAGTTTCCTTTGAGCGCGCTTGCCAAACTGCCTTGTTTTATACCATTAATCATGGAAAATAGTGGTATCGGTTAGTTGAATTTAAAGTATGAAAAAACCTCGTTTTAAAAAAGCAAGACTTTTATTGACTATTGGGGTGAATAAAGGGTATTTAAGACCGTTTGCACAATAAATTCTCCTGTGTTATTGTTAAGGTGTAATTTTTTGTGAATAAGTTTTTGCAATATTTTTCTTAGATCTAGCCTTCTGAGACTAAGCGTCCAATGGGTTGGATATATTTATGTTGTTTTTTTTTAAATACATATATATATATATATATATATATATATATATATATATATATATATATATATATATATATATATCTATATAGTGTATTACGGTAATCACCTGGCAAAAAAAAAAAAAAAAAAAAAAAAAAAAAAAACAAATAAAAAAAAAAAAAAATGTCATACTAACTTAGTAGCTGAGATAAATGAGCACTTGAAAAAGATTTAGACCCTACTCATCCATCCAGTTCCCCAGGACAAAACAGTATATCCAATCCGACAGTCCGAAAATCAAGTTATATATCATAATCAAGTATAATATCAAATCATGATATAAGTTATATATCATAAATCAAGTATATATATATATATATATATATATATATATATATATATATATATATATATATATATATATATATATATATATATATATATATATTCATATTGCTATTTTTATTAAAGAAATAATAATTTTTTATAGATAGTTTGTTACTGCTGATTTAGCTAATTGTAATTAGTAGCATTACAATACATAGTTTTCTAGTATTTGCTAACTTTCAAGTCGTTCTGATCATCAAAATCATTTTAACTTCTAAGTACCGTAGCTTCTTTCTACTGCACCATTAATTGTGACAACATTTTTTGTTGTGATATCTTGTCTAATCTCAATCATTAATTGTGATATCTAGCTCAATTGATTTGAACCTGTTTAGGTCGAAAATCAGACAAGTGCTTTACAAGTGGAATGTCAAATTCAATGATAATTTAGCCAAAATTTGGAATTATGGTGAAAAGACAAGGAGGATCTTCAATAATAATAGCGGAATAATATGATTATTCCTACTGGGCTAATAAATTTTGAGATTATGTGCAATATGTAAATCCTTTTTTAACCATTAACATCAAATTTACTGTAACTATGATTCTAGTCGTATCCGGATCATGCTTTTAAATCCATTGTTTTGGTTTAATAGCACAATATATTTTAAATCATAACTTCTTCTACACAGCTGGAAATTCCGAAACATCCTCTTTCGTTAAAATCAAAAAGTGTTATGGGCTGTAAGATGCCCTGAATGATTCATCAAATTAGCCACTACTCAGTATATCTAGACTGATCAGCGGTCACTTTTTACAGTGCGATTGAATGAAGACAAGATATTTTATGTCAAAGAAGCTATTCTGACTCGTCCTGTGAACTACCGCAAAAAGCAGAAGCTAATACAACTTGGACAAATGCTCGTTCCAGAATCGACCAAGGAGAAGGAAATTGAGGCCCTGGTCTTAAACCTGATTGCTGAAGCTGCTGTTAAGGTAAATTGTTCTCTTTTGTTATTACGCATGATAGCTTCTATGCCTTATGTGACTTTTCATTTCTGTTTATATAGGGGCTTAGGTTCTGACCTAATTTTACTTACTTACTTACTTAAGACAAGTCTACCCAATTCAGCATCAAGAAGCTTCTGGGCCAAACACTTGTATTGTCTTCTTTTTTCTGTGTCTGGCGAATAAACTCCAACCACGCCTTGTCGTATTTGTGAACATACTTCTGGAAAACCCTAACCGACTCGACATCCTTATTGACAACGTTACGCGAAGACTTCGTTTGAACGCCTCATTTTCTTCCATGAAAAAGAAGGGAGGGGAGGCTGCTAATTGTACCTGGCGTGTCAGGATCTCTCCCGGGTGCTTCATTACGTGGCCTAGTCATTTAAGAAATCTTCTTGATCAAAGTTTATTAATCTTGATCCAAACCCTTTCTCTTAAATAATATGTTAGGACACAATACCTGTCCATTTATAGAAAAAAAAGAACATATAGATATAAATTACGGGTATCTTTTTTAATTAAAACTGTGGAATAAAAGCCCTTGTCTTTGGAATAACTCTCCATTTTTAGATTTTTTAGAAGTGAATAAACATGCATTATGGTCAATGATAGGTAAAATAAACGATTGCAGGGAGAGCACATTTGATTCAAAATTTAATTGCCAATCTGTTTAAATTCAATAATAATTTTAAAAAGTAGAACAGCCAATATATTTGAATAGCCAATCTATACCTTTGATAACTTGATTATTATTGTTTTCTTTTATCATGCTGTTGCGAATTTGGCTATTCGGGGTAGCCTTCTTCGTCCCCCATCCGCCAAATTTGTTTGGCTTTTTTTAGGATGATGTAATTACAATACATTCAAATAGCTGTAGATTTGAGCAAAGCCACTTTTTGGCTCTCGGTTCAAATTTGTGTTTTTAGCACTGAATGTATGATTGACTAATTGAAAGATTATTTTTCATGTAGATATAGTTCATAAGCCCTCAAAGCAGGAGCTACAGTGGGATCTTTAATTCGATTAACAAAACCTTTAAGTATTCTTACTACTCATTTTCAGAAACATGAGCTTCTAAGGGAGTGGTGAAAAGTTTTGTCCCAAAAAGATGCGTTGCGTATTAAAAAAAACAGAACATATAACATAAAAAAAAAAAAATGCCTAACAAAATCCTACTGCTGAAGGGTCATTTGACTCTAAGTATTCTATCATGTCCAACTATCTTGGAATTATAACAAATGCAATAATTTTAAATTTTCACACAGTAAAAAGATTTCCAACAAATTTTTAATTGCTGCAGGCGCTGCTTCTATTTTCACACATTTTATTATTTATGTGTGCAAAATACGTCGCATTATTTGTCTTTCATAGTCAGAAATGTGGTCTACCTATGGATTGAAGTGGACTGGAGATCGAGAGGAAACAAAAGCAAACAGACAGCACATCCCTAGATTTTCTTTTTATAAAGAAGGAAGAGAGGAAAGAGGCTACGGATGAACCCAGTCTAGTCCCTTTTGGGTACAAGAGACATGCAAATTAAACCAAAAGAGGACGGAGGAGGGAGTCTGCTGCCTCAAGAAGAGGTAAAAATGCATGAGAGTTTCAAATCTTGATTCCCATGCTATTTCCCAGCAACTAACAATTTTATATGCTCTTTTAAAGAAATATACTTTACGGTGCCCGAGACATTAAGATGCCCAATGCACCTCGTTCAGCATCTGAGATTGAAAAGTTGGTTTAAATTCCATTTCAAAGAATTAATTAGTCCCCTAATGGGAATATCTCCCTCTAGAGAACGCAGTAAACGGATGTGCAACGTTGATCAAAGCTGTTTCTCAAGTATAACATCCTAGATATTTTCTCTAGTAGGTAATAAGTATCAGCTTTGTGTTTAATTTTGCCTTGTCAAACAGTGGGGCAAGGACATGAAGCTTATCAGAAACAGTTAATTGCGTGTTTAGAAGACAGTTGCTAGTGATATCAAATCTTATTTTTAAAAGGCAGTAAGTTGTCTTTGGTAGACTACAGTCTACCCTACTGATAATACTGTAAATCGACTAAAGTGGTGTTGAGAAAGTTTTGAAGCTCTAGTGTAAAATGGAAAGCCATATCTAACAGCAAATGTCAAAAATTCAAAAAATCAAGGAAGCACACTTGTGCCTCTATAAAGAGGCGACCCACCACAATGTTAAGCGATTTCCGGTCCTAGCGGTCGCAAAGAGACAGTGGAAATCGCATTTTGTAGCCCAAGCTCAAACTAAGAAACGTTCACCCCCTCCGACTTTATCTTCATGGGTAAAAGTGGGCCGGAAGTTTCGACCCTCCGATCACAGCCCCCCTTTAACGTTGTCTGATTGGGTTGAAATTTAGAGGTTAAGCTTTACTAGGGCCCGGGAGCTTATCCTCGAAATTTCAGCTCAATCCGATCACTCCTTCCCTGTTTTCAAAAAAACAAATCTAGCCACTTAAAATTCATTTCCCTTTTTTTTTTGTTATCCACGCCTACAAGACATAGTTGGCAACTGATACGGGTGAATGAGGACTCATTCGAATCCGAATTTGACCTGTTAGGGTCTTTTGATATTTTCAGACCGAAAAACTCATCCCCCCAATTTACATTTACGAAAAACCTTGTTTTCCTCTAAGAGCCTCTGTTAAATTTTCCCACTACAACCCCCCGTTAACGTTGTCCGATCGGGCTGAAATTTATAGAATAAAGTTTCCTTGGGCCTGGAAGCTTATCCTCGAAATTTCAGCTCAATCTGATCACTCCTTCACTGTTTTCCAAAAACCAAATATCAAGTTTTATGGGAATTTGCTTGCGTCAAAAATAGATTCCACATACTAAAAAACAATTACAATTTTGTCTCTTTGGTACAGCGGTCGATACTCCTGACTGTCAGGCGGAAGACCCGGGTTTGATTCCCCGTCAGAGGAAATTTTTTATATACTGAATTTAAAGTTTGAAAAAGAAACTCAGTTTCTTTTTTAAATTATTTGAAAAAATTTACGTTTTCTAAAGAGTTAAAGAGGCTGAGTTACAAGGTCGACCCTGAAAACGGACAGGGATTAGGAGGCACTGTGGGGGGGCTGTTAAAGAGGCGGAGTCACACGTTCGACCCTTAAAACGTACACGGTTTAGGAGGCACCCTGTACTACGTGTTTTGAGTAGTCAGGAATTAAAAGCCTTAACACAAGAAGGTTCAAGAGCGGGGGGTTTGGGGGGCGGCAGCCCCCATCTTTAACTCCTGACACGATCAGCTAACAGTTAGTCAAGCAATAATAAGTAATAAACTGTACAAAAACGTGCAGAAATTATTTTGAAAAAAACTACGTTTTCTAAAGAGTTAAAGAGGCTGAGTTACAAGGTCGAACCTTAAAACGTACAGGGATTAGGAGGCACAGATGGGGGCTGCCGCCCCCAAACCCCCGCTTTCTCAGCCTTTAAATAAAAAAAAAGTTTTTTAAACTGAAAGTAAGGAGCGACATTAAATCTTAAAACGAACAGAAATTATTCCGTATATGAAAGGGGCTGTGCCCTCCTCAACGCCTCGCTCTTTACGCTAAAGTTTGACTTTCTCACAACTCTTTTTTTAAACAATAAAAACTTTAGCGTAAAGAGCGAGGCGTTGAGGAGGGCACAGCCCCTTTCATATACGGAATAATTTCTGTTCGTTTTAAGATTTAATGTTCCTCCTTACTTTCAGTTTAAAAAACTTTTTTTTTGTTATTTAAAGGCTGCGAAAGCGGGGGGTTTGGGGTGCGGCAGCCCCCCAACTGTGCCTCCTAATCCCTGTACGTTTTAAGGTTCGACCTTGTAACTCAGCCTCTTTAACTCTTTAGAAAACGTAGTTTTTTTTAAATAATTCAAGCAAAGGAACGATTGGAAATCGAAAACAAAAGGCTTGATGAAAAAAAAGGCTTTTGTAGTGGATACTTACCCTAGATATCTAGCACAGGAAGGTTATATCTGACCGATATGGGTGCTCCAAGCAAAAACAACTGAAAAAAGCGTTGCTGGTGAAGTTCGTTGACTCTTGATGGCTTCAATCTTATTGATGAACTTAGGACGGTTACGCAGGGCCTTGGGTCTGATTATAAATAATTATAATAATTAAAGTGTGTAGGAGGTGACTAACTATGGATCATACCTCTTATTGATCTCCTAGATATACGCTTGAAGGGATGGTTGATGTGGCCTACTTTATTTGCTTTAACCGCCTGGGTTGTCGTGTTGTTCTCAAATGGGTGTACGATATTCACTAGGTTGTCTTTCGTGTCAATGATGTCTGCAACAGAAGAGCCCTCTTGATGGATTAACTATTTATAACGCAATATTTGGCTGACTACAGATTTGACGTGCTTTTAGCCTCTTTAATGGGCTTCTATATCAAACTTCCAAAAAGCTATGAGCTGTTTTAGCAGTCTCCTATATTGATTTGTAGAAGCCCCTTAGAGAGAAGCTTGGTCCACTCCTGATGATCAGCCACATATCCACCTAGTTTGAAGTCTAGCGTTATGAGGTCTATTCAATGCACGTTGACTTTGCTGTCTTGATTCGTGATGCATGAACAATTTCAGTCGTATATTTTACACTTTCTATTCTAGCGGAATGTACAGCGCTGTTTCCCTTCTAATTTAGCACCTTCAAGGAGGAATTGCTTAAAATCTGCCTTTTAAGGTTGGGCTGGTTGGCTTGTTAACCTGGGACAAAAGATGTAGAAAAGCTACTATAGTGTTAAGCATTATTATGGCAGTTTTAGTTTAGATGTTTTGAGTATATTCTGTTTCGTATAGATTCATACCGTTTGCCAAGATTTATTATGTTTTGTCTTTTTAAGGCTAATGATAACTCATTTGCGATTGAAACCTGCAGAACCGTGATTAAAAAGCAATTTAAAGACGCATGGAAAGTCTGCTGGAAGCTGGCAAACAAAAGTGGAATTCCGGACTTGAATCAACGAGAAGACCTTCTTAATTTTGCCATCACCTATTGCAGCGACCATCTCATGTCGGAGATACTTCAAGATAAGTATGAAATCTTAAAAGAGTCTTTGATAAGAGGATAGGTAGTGTTTTCATTTTGTGTTTGTGTAAAATTCAATCGCGTTAAGGCGAATTTGTGGAAACATGTATCAAAGCTGTAAAAAAAAAAAAAAAATTGCGTGCAATTTACGCCTACAATTTTTCGCAAACAAACCTGGCCAAGGTATCTAAAGCAGCATATCATACTTAATCTGTCTCTTTAGACACGTAATGAGGTAAAAGTGGTTGTACAACAAAGACTGCGCCAAAATTTGTGCTTTTTTAAAGATTGTTTCTCTTAACACAAAAAAATAAGGAAAAGAGCAAATCTGTTTAGCCTACTATTATTTTTCAGATATCCGTGAAATATCATGCACCTCTTGATTTTTTCAACTAATGAATTTTGTGGATGTATTTCTCAGTTAGCATCAAAGTGATATTTTTCTTTCTACAGAGATTTTCAAAGGATACCTGTATTTGTGTTTTAATACACAACATGAAAGTTAAGATTTGTATATATTCAAACTTAAATTGTTGTTACTATTTTGTATAGCGATAATTTGGATCACTGATGACTAAGACTATATTTAACACTCTTTCAAGATGACATTTCTGTGCTCACAAAGACCTGGAATTCCAGAAACTGCTCAACTAGATAGAAAACAATTATGCTGAAAATTCATTTGAAATCTCCTGAAAGAAATTTAATTAAGAATGAAAAGACTGCTAAAACTAGGGATAACTTGCTAGGAATAGCAGCCTAATATGTAAAATCAAAACGCTCTTTAGTAACAGGTTTTTTTTTTCTCCGGTATTTTTGTGAAGGAGGCTTAAGCTCTACTCGAAGGTAATATTTTTAGTAGATGATGTTTGTGTTTGCTATTCATAAAGAACAGACCCAATAGAGATAACTTATAATTGTAATATCTGGCTGCTAGTAACATTAAGTTTAGGATTTGCTCCATTTAATTTCCACTGATTTAGGCCTGAGTGAACCACCCTCTTTCAGAAGGGCATTATAGTTGGCAAGTGTGTAGGGGATAAAGATCAAAGGAAGGACGAAGATCTGTGATAGTCATTTTGCAGTCAAGCTGTTTTGCAAACTAATGGGCTTCGCCTTGTTTCGATTTACCCTCGGTAGCTAACTTGTCGAATTTCGGCCCAAATTCAGTGTTATTTTTCTTCCTAACATTATTAAAATGCCAAAGCTGAGGTGATGGTTTGATTACTCTATTTGCATTTAATTGCCTAAACGTAGTTCCTCACCTATAAGAAATAGAAAGGGAGATGGGGAAAGTGAAAATCGTAATATGTTTAGGAAGGTGGGATTGCTTACGTTTTGTTTAAAGCCGGTTTCATAGTGTTCTAAATTTATTTTTAATTCCATTTTTATTTATCTTGATTTTTAAAAGTGAAAAAAATATGCTCATCTCGAACCAATTTATTGTGAATAAAGTATAACAAAAGCTATTGCATGTATCAACTCAAGAAACCTGAACTCCTTGGCTTCTGAATATAATACTTCCATACTCATTTTGCAAAAATAAAGATAATCGTTATACCTGATTAGGATACACTAGGATAGTTCTTGTTGTGTTAGTTTGCTTAACTGCAAATTTTCTTTTTTTGTATTTGTAATGATTGTCTCTATTTTAGTTTGCTATATTTAATAATGATAATAAAATTCATTTCAACCCTCCATTCAAATACAGTGTAAATGCTTGAAGGAGTTATAAAAATGATAGAAGAAGAACGAAAAAATCACATAATACTATAAAACAAAATTAAACTGCGATAACTATGGAAGAGTGAAAAACAAACGAAATCAAAATCACGATTTTACTGAATAAAACTATCCTATGGAAAGGCGTGGACTGTTCTATTTCAACTTTTGAAACGGGTAGAACTCATCAATTTTCTTACTTATCTCAAAAATATGGTACGTCTGTGAAACATAAGAGTTTCTGAACCATACGGGAATTCCCAATAAATATTTGCAATACCGAAAAATATTTGAACGAATTTGGTTACGTTCGTTTTTACTAAACAAATTCCGTAAAGGGGTTAAAAAAAGACATGTGGCCCGAACATGGCATTACAGAGATGACCGAGCGTAATTTTGTCAAAATGACCTTTAGTTCGTGCTAGCACACCGTAAGTTTTCCGGAGTTTTTCTTTAAGTGCCACAAGAACTCGATTTTTAGTAGCTACAAGAACTCGATTTTTAGTAGCTTTGATAGAATTCCATATCGGAGTCCGAGATACTCAAACTCATCCTTTTGGACAACTGTCTTCCTACAAACATCAACAACACGATTGGGCAATGTTTCGTCGTTCAAAAAGGCGAATTCAGTCTTAGACGGCTCTATTTTTAGCTCAATATCTCCAAGTGCAGACGACACGGCATTAATAGCTTTCTGTAGAGATTCTAAATTATCACTTATCAAAAGTAGATCATCTGCGTAAGATAGATGACTAGCATCAATTCCATCTTCTATCAAAAATCCTTCTATAGATTTTTTCGCAGAACGTACTGCATTGTTAAATATCACAGGGCTGATTATTGAGCCTTGTTTAATACCTCTACGTATCTCTATAGGTCCAGAAAGCTGTCCTGCAGACCGAATTCTTACTTGAGACTTTCGACATTGCCACAGGACTTTACAGAAAAAGGGATCAACTCCTGCCCTTAGTAGTGACAGGACTGCTTGCCTTAGATATGTCTATTGCGCTGACAAATAACGGAGTTTTTCGTTTCTTAAACTTTTCAACAATTGAAAATTGAAATAAAAATCACATGTGCATTCTGAACGCCGAGGCTGGAGCGGAAACCGAACTGATTGTCACCCACATCTGCTCGCGCTGTCACTGTAGGGCACGGTATCTTCTCCAGTAACTTTACTAGAACTGAACAAATAGTGATGAGCCTTACGAAGAACAATCTTTAGGGTCTTTCCACTTCTTATGTATAGAAGTAACGACCCCCTGACACAAACCTTTTGGGACAGACTGTTGCGATACTATTGCTTGGAACAATAAAGCTATGTGACTAAACTTTCTAGGGGTACCATACCTCAGATGTTCCGGCTGAATACCATCTGCTGCAGACGATTTTCCTAGAGGAAGACGACGAACAAAAGATTCAACAAACGACAGGGTAATAGTAAGCCAGTTACTGTATAGGTTCAATCGATCAAAACGCTGCATCAGAATGTCCCGGAAATTACTTTCTAATCAGGGAGGATCAGCCGCAAAAATTGAAGAAAATATTCAAACCATCTATTTATTTCAATGCTATCGGGCGGTGACGAAGAAGAACGGATAAGTTCAGAGACTTCTCGCTATAGCTGATAAGGATTATTTTTTATTTCCTGCGATAGCTCCTTAACCCGACTTCTTTTCCAAGATTTCACCTTCTTTTGATATTGGTGTGTACACGACTTCATAATTTGAAAACCCATCCTGAACGTGGTCTTTCACAATCAACCCAAATTTGTCTCTAATAGACAAGACGAGGCTTTTCAACCTTCAAACCAGGAAAATCTGACCAGCCTCTCTTACGGGTATTCAGCTTTATTCTATCCGAAGGAACTGCAACGGATGCAGCCGTTTTCATACTATGCACCCATTTAAGCAAAAAACAATTCAAATCGAGAAGCCGGTCAGATTTTACCCGCGAGAGCAAATGAAACGGAACCCTTATCTTATCTAAGTACGAATCAAGTAGCATCTGGTAAGTAAATATATCAATACGACTCCAGTTCTGTTTAGTGAACCACTTGGGTCTAGAGAGAGCATATGTCTAAAAAAAACTGAGTGGTAAATGTAACTCAAGATGCGAATGGTCACTTAAAAGAAAGTTGTCAGAAACTTTAACTATCTGCCGCTGGAGATCTTCCATATCAGTAAACACGAAATCGAGATCAGACGTGCTACCAATGTTATGTATTTAGGTAAACGATCTATTTTTCTGTAGACCATAGACATTTTGCGGCAAAGTAGCATTTAACATTTGTGAGTGACCAATGGTATTATCATTAATGTCCGTATTAAAATCACCCATAATAACACAAGCTTTACGGGTAAGAGCTATTCTTTCAAGTATCTTCGACAATGACAAACAAGCAGACGCAAAATTCAGACTCGATCGGTCATTTCTATAATTTGTAGGCATATAAACACAAACAGCAATAAAACCACTAAATTCTACTGCAAGACATACATCATTAGACTCAATCAGATTGAATTTATACTTATTTCTAACAGCTATCATTAAGCCCCCCGAGGGTCGACCCACAGTACTTTTAGCTGGGCGGATAAAAACTGATGATCAGAAGAATCAGTCTTGTGCTATTATCTTCATTAAGCAGATGATCATTAACACAAATTATATTGAATGCACCATAAACTATTTGAAGTATGTCTAATTTTTCTCTAGCGCCGCTTATGTTTTGACAGAACACACGTACTTCACCATTTATTGAGCCGGTTTACGAATTAAGTTCTTCGGCGCAACTTGGTCTGGAGTTGTACCACGAGCTGCATTTTTCAGATTCAGGCATCGAAAGCTGTTACTTGCATGGTTGGATCCGCAGTTGGCACATTTGAGCACATCTGAGGTGCACTCGAAGTAGCTATGATCAACGGCACACTTGCTACATTTAATAGCCTTCTGACACTGGTTTGCACAATAACCAAACGAAGTCAAGCTTGGTAGCGAACGTGAGCTGGACAACTTAGGAATTTCCAAAGCGCTTGGCTTGGGAAACATCGCTAATTAGGTCAGGAATATTTGAATCGTGGTAATCTTTGTCAACGTAAATGATCCCGGGGTATTCTGAACCCCGGCTACGGATATTTTGCTCGCCTTGGGCCGCGGAGGCGATAACATACGCGGAGGCGTATTGCAGTCTACTAAGTTACCATAAAATGGTTTTATATTGACAACCCTTATTAAATATGACTTTGTATGTCAATACAAAAAATTTAGTATTTCACGAGACTAAATATACAGAAGAAAATTTAATAAGGATTGTTTGTAATATTCGAAATAGTCAAAGAAGATATGCATTTAAGGAGTTTGACTTACCTCTCTCTGTGGACATTTAAGTGAATATAGATGTTTTATCCTGCCTGGATAAAAAAGGAAACCTCGAATGCAATTCGCAAAACATCAATATTTTAACATTGTTGTATCATAGACCAACGAGGTCATTTATTTTAACAGAATATATAACATGCCCTTTTATGGGACTTCATTTTTGTTCCGTTTTCTTCTTCTAATGTTAGTTTTCCGTTTTAGAAACAACTTAATGAAAGAAATTCTGAAGAGCAGAATGCAAGAACTATGTAATAATAAACTTGACTTGGCTTTGCGACCTGAAATTCTACATGTTCTCAAAGTAAGTTAGTTGCAGTATTTGGCATATGTTCTTTGAAAGTGACACAGCTCTAAAAAGTAATTTTTTGAGGAAAATGGAAAAGGTTTTGAAAATTTGTAGTGTTTATTCTTCAACACAAGGTTCTACTTAGATTGCATAGCTAGTTTTCTGGCTCGAAATTTTTAGTAGACAAGAGTTGGCAACGCTGGCTCTTTACTGGTCTTCCATTGCCCATCACCTATTCAACGCTATTGCGTTGATTGTGATGTAAGAAATTAATGTTTTTTTTTAAATTAAAGTAAAGATTGATATAAAATACGAAATATTATAATAGAGACTGACTCCAGTTGTTATAATTCTTTTGGTGTCACGGTCTTATAAGGATAATCCCGTGGTCCCAAACTTGACCGCAAAATGTCTTTCTTGGGAAGCTAACGAGGGCCAACTAGGATAGGTAAAATTAGACGAGTATCCTTCCGAGGAAAAACTAGGTTATCTCTTGTTCATATTTATTGACTTAAGGAATACGACAGTAAATTTAGGTTGAACTTTTGTTCCTAGCTGTCTAGATATTTTTACTGTGCAGTAGTTACAGTAGAGCACCAGTTAAACTATAGAGTATAGAGCGGGTGATTGTAGGATGTGAAATCCCTTCATATACAGGGTAAGTCCTGTTTCTTTTTACTTTTAATATTATTCTCTAAAGTGCTCTCAAGTCCCAAACAAAAAATAGATGATGCTTGTGGTGTTTCTGACAAATGCCTGGCAATAAAAACACCGTAAAAGCCATTCTTACTTAATTAGGCTGGTAAATTTCTTTAAAAGGGAAACACATGAATTTGCACTAAAATTGAATTTTGTCTAGTATTCTTGCCTTACTTCTAAAGCAACAGTGGACATGCGAATTGTTGTCAAGTTCCCACACCTCTGTCTCAACTATGGTTATACATTCAGCATTTTGTTGGCTTCTTCTCATTCACTATATTTTTTTATTACGAAGTAAAGTGTCTGTTCTAATGCGTTCCACCATTCTGTGTTAATGATTTTCGCAATACTGAAACTGTCTCAACAATTACGTCTGAAAACGGAATGATAAACAAAGACCATTGCTTCTTTAAATTTCTATTTGTTGTTTAATTTTAATTTTAAGTTTTTAATTTTTTTTTTCAACTTTCGAATTTTTAGTTTAGTTTTTCTTTAAATTTTAATTTAAAATTTTTAATTTTAAATTGTAAATTTATATTTTAATTTTTTAATTTTTCTTTAAATTTGAAGTACAATTTGACCCCAGCTACAATTTTTAGAGTTATTACAAATGCGAATACCCGCAAATTTGATTTTTCTAGTATTTTCTGTATCATCAAGATTCTATATATCCATTCCTTGTCAGTTTTACTGTCATTTCATCGTTCTTTTCTATGGCATTCAGTAAGCGATGAAAGAGAATGAGATTCAATTTTTGGAGGACATGTTTTCTCAACAAGTCTTGTATGTATATAAGTTCATCGTCGAACGATGAAGTTTGAATTGGCTGCGAAGCCTCTACAGAAAGCGATCACTTGGCGTAGAGAATCTTTTAAAATGCTCGGGAGGAAAGCATAGATCCCAATTTTTATTCCAAGTGACGGTTATCTTGATTTAGACCTAACTAATCATTTTTAACCCGGAAGATTAAATTCAAGTTTATTCAGATCAATTTTAAAACCGCTCTTCATGTTAACACGTTCTTCTTTTATTAACGACGAAGAAATCCCTTTGATGTGGAAAAGGGTCTTCTGGTTAAGGCAATGAATTAATGGGCTGTAAGCGTGAAAAGATACATTTAAAGCATGTAACGCAGACCGTCCCAAAATGGTGTGGGAAGAGGTCATAAGATAGGATTTAAAGGATATTGTGACTTATTAGGAGAGGACAAAGAGTAGCAGATATCGATGGAAAAGAGCGTGTGCAACTATGATGACTTCGGGTGAATGAATGTTATAAAAAGATGTTGTTAGTAGTATTAGTAGATTTCCAAATCAATTGTTTAGACCTGTACATATAATGTCTATAGCCTTTATTTGCTTCATACATACATTGTCACTTATTTCCTTTGACCACAGAAAAGACAGTCGAAGGTTCAACCTTTGAAATAGGCAGGTCCTGGCCCACCGAAAAGCTGCACATATTAGTCAGAAGGTGAACTATCTGATGGTTAAATCCTCTTTGTGTAAGCTGATCAAAAGCATGTTTTGAAGTTGATATATGTGCATCGGTAGATGCTTAGCAAAAATCTGCGGTTCAAACAATCTTCTAAAAATCAGTGCCTTACTACCGACAAATACAAATTTTCCCACGTCTCCACAAGCTTTAACAGGCATGTCTAAATTTTCGGTTAGGAATATATTACGGTTCAGATTAAACAGAGTACAAGCTGGACTCGATTCTGAGCTCATATTTGTGGCTAAAACAACCAATTTTTCATAGGAAAAACTTGACTGCAATCCTTTTTCACGATGAAATCGTGAAAAGAAGATTATAAATAGTCATGAAAACGACCTTTCCCCAAGGGAATTACTAAAGAATTTATTTAAAAAAAAAGCTAAATTTTGAAGTAAACAGAGACGTCACAATTTAAAACCAACACAGTCAAAACGAACAACTCAAACCTGGAAGGAATAAATTAAAATTCAAAATAAACAACTCTAAGCGATCCTTCGAGAAGGAAGATATGAGAAACGTGAATATGAGGGGGGGGGGCTAAGCCCCTCACTGTTAACCCCTATCACCTCATTTTAGCTAAAGTGCCAACTTGCTTTTTATCAAAAAGCTTCAAAAATGAAGGTTCATTTTGAAAAATAAGGACCTAACAATCTACTTCTTGAGACATCATCCTTGCTCTCTAATTGATAGTGCGCGACTATGTAATACCACAAATGAAGCAAGTAAGTAAAATAAAGGTGAGAAATAATCATTTATAATAATCGTTCAGTTTGATAAGACTGGTCTTGTGCCTGTCATTGCCTCTAAAACTGGCAGGCTTTATAGATAGCTTTTTGATTGCTCGACCCAAATCTCAAAATTCTCTATCCTATTCAGCTCAAATTGTTCTTTTGTGTCTCAAAAGGGCAGAAGTCAGTACCTTACTGTCTTGAGATCTTTTTGTCACTTAAAAAGAGCCATGGAGATCCAATATTTTGCACTAATAAACTCCCTCCGAAATAAAGGGTCCACTGGTCCGCTTCGATCCTTCAGAAAAAAGTGCACCATGATACTCTTTTTTGAAAAAAATGTAAAATTACCTATTTTTGTAGACATGGTCTTGAAACTTTTCCTCGGGTGCTGAATTTAGTAGCGTAATTTTCTGCAATATTGCTCCCCATTTTTGGGGATTTTCTCCTTTTTTTAATTTTTGAGTATTTAAAATAACCCTACAAATCAAGTTTGTTTGGTGTAATATCGTTCCAAAACTTCCGTTTTTAGAGTTTCGCTTGCTACTGATCTCGTTTGCTTTTTAGTTACCGCCCATTGACAGGTAAAAAAAACAAAAAAAAACGAAAACCCAATTGTGTGCAATAACTCCATTATGCTGTAAAGACCATGAATTAAAATAGTTTCGGCTTTGTTCGAATTTTTCAAAAGCCAAGAAAAATAATTCATGATAGACAATTTCCCTCGTAAAAATCCAGGAAATCTCCAAATTACAAATAAAAGCATGTCATTGCCAAATGAATGAAAATGTAATTTTCTACAAGATTGCTCACCTTTTTGGGGGAGTTTTTCTTCCTTTTTAAGCAGTTTCTTGGCTAATTGGAGTCACTTTAAAATCAAGCTCGTTTGGTGTAATATTGTTTCTAAACTTTCGTTTTTACGAGTTTCGCTTGCTATTGACCTCGGTGGTTTTTTGACAAAGGAAGAAGTGGAGTACATAAGAAACGAGAGAAAAAAATTACACATTAGAAATCACTTAAAGCACTATATACAAAAAAGAGGTACGAGGCGTGACTTTGCTGTTGCTGATTTCGGATCTCGGACATAGAAATTCTGAATTATTTTTTAATTACTGTGCCTAGAAGGAAGACATAGGAAATATTTACAAAGCTCAAAGTAATTTTTTCTAAGACTTGACATATCTCTTCCTGTCAGGAGGAGGAGCACTCCCGACAAACACGTAACGTGGGGCGTAATACGAGACGAGAAAATCTTTCCAAGATCCTTCCGGCAAAATCTACACCGATTTGGTACAATCGAACCATAACTAGACCGGAAACTTTCCAATATTTGACAACTTATTGCCTCTCTTGTCTGACCTACAAGCTAACCGTGCTCCCAGATACATAAATGAATCAACACAAGAAATAGCAGAAGTACTGATAGAAACAGAAACTGGATAACTACAGTTAAACGCTAAACATTCGCACTTTGAACTATTAATTCACAGGCCAATACTAGAAAAACCATGCAATAGCTTATCAAGATTCGATTGAATAGGTTCGCGCGTTCTACTAATCAGCAATACATCGTCATCGTACGCGTGATATGTTTTCTCCACACCGTTAACAAACGAAATGGGCAAAATGCCACTCAGAACCTCAACATTAGCCAACTTAAATGTGCTGGGAGATAGCACGCTCGCTTGGCAGACCCCACTTTTTATTTGAATCGGAGCATTCAGCCTCAAATCCCATTTACCAAAAACAATAGAATTACAATGCAAATAAAGTAGCGTCGCACATACACTTTTATTAATTCCCGCTTTAATCAAAGAAGCAATCGAAAGCCTTCAAAATATCAACTGTACAAATGAACGTTGAATCATTCTTGGATTGTGCGTCAACAGGGATCTTAGACAGAATTCGATGGGCATGTTGACCACCAAGACCCTCCGAGAAACCGATTTGATAATCACAGCAATCTTCAACAGTAGTAATGGGCAATATTACATACTCGGACACTTTGCTCACATTACAAGCAACAGTGATTGGCCTATATGATTCATAACAATCTGTAGATTTCCCTCTCTTTAGCACAGACGTTATATGGCCGTCTAGAAAACCATTTGGCACGATTCGATTGAAATTGATCATTTGAAAGATCAACTGGAGGTGATAATGAAGTTCATTCGGTGCTCTAACAAGGTATTCGGATTCACTTAACAAACCGTCAATTACAGTGTCCTTGTAAATGTGATGCTATCTATAATTGTATCATTAACGAAGGTATGGTAGTATACTTGAAAACAAATATTGCAAATGCTACTCCTGCAATATATATTTTATGTGATGTATATATTTTACTTTTCAAGCTTGGATTAAACGTTTATTTTAATATCGTCTTTTACAGTAAATATTAAAATAGTTGGCATTTAATTTAGTATTCAAACATTGCACATTCAATTGTTTTTGTTTTTCGTGTTTTTTTCTTCTGCACAAGTTTTTTACCTTGGCTCCATTTGATATTTACTCCTCATTTCAGTAGTTTATTACTTTGAGCTCCTGTTATTTAATGCATTTTCTTTTAGATTGACATTAACACACTATATAATATTTATATATCTGTTATCATATTATTATAATTAATGTTTCATCCATTCCTTTATGAGCAGCAAGAGTCTGTTTTGACTGTGGATCTTGGTGGACACGAGGAAAGTAGCTCAGACTATTCCCTTGGAAATGTTAGAAAAAATATCTTTCAAGTAGCTGCGTCGGCCAAACGAATAATTGATGTCGTTTCAAAAGGTGGAGAAGCACTAAGTAAAAATATCGAGTGAGTGTTTTTCCGTTTTGCTTGTATATTTATTTTTTTAACCGTATTTTCAGACAAGGACTATTAAGGATAGCTATACACTGGGGAGGCGATAAGAGGAATGCTGTCCCCTCCCAATCTGATCACTTCCCGACCCATTCCAATAGTTTTTAGAAATAATTTAACATATATATTGAATTCTCAGTAATGTAAGGTAGACTTTTGTATGCATCTGACCGTCCAGTGAGAAATCTGGTTATCACCCCTCCCCTAACAAAGGTTTACAGTTCATGCATCTGCTCCAGTAAATCCACTGATTGCTTTGGAAGTCGACCAACCTAATTCTATTCTTTCAATTATCTTCTTGCGGTATAAATGGGAATGCTAGTCCTTGGTTTGACTCCTTTTGTCTGGAACGGTTATTTCAGTGGATCTTCTTTTCCGCTTATCGTCTCAGGTTGAGTTTAGGGTCCCACAAGGCTTAGTTCTAGGGCCAGTTCTGTTCTTAATTTTTATTTAGGATTTTTTTTTAAGGCTATGAACCAAAAACAAGCAGTTTGTTGTCAGCTCTGTCACCTTGATTCTTTCCATGCCCACAAACGTAATTCTCCACCAACAGGTATTGACATTCTAGTTGCCTTCGCTGACGACAGTACTCTTGGTGCTGCTGTCAGAACGGAGCCTGAAATCTGTGTTGGATTGACTGTTTTATTTGAGAGAGTAATTCTGTGGTTTGATGCTAATTGCCTGGAATTAAATTTTGCTAAGTCGAGCTTCCTGATTTCCTCACGAATTTCTCAGGCGAACTTTCGAAAGCTCATGTTTCAAGGTGTTCTCTCAGTGGACCTAGTGATCGTTATGTTCGATCCTGGGTATTTTTCTTGATAAGAATCTCCTATACGCATTATATTAGTCAAATTAAAGCGAAGATACCGAGGAATCTTGAAATTCTTAGAAAGCACTAACACATTTTTCCTGGGTTGATTCTAAAAATTTGTTTCATAATTCTATGAAACAAATATATTGTAACATATCAAATATATTGTTCTATATTTAATTTTTTTAATATTGTTTTATGCATATTTCTGTTTTCTTCAATTAGACGGTGATTTCCCGTGGCCCTTAAAACTAGACCGTCTCTTTTCTTTGACCATTCTACATTTTATCTTTGCAATTATAATAATATTTGGATTCCATTCAGTCCATCGGTCAGATCGGGCGTCGAACCCCTGAATGCTTTTCAATCTGCCTGGAATATTTTTACTTTCGATGGCTAGAAAGTATCACTTGTTTGGTGCCTTTTAAAGAAATGTAAAAACCTTTTTATCTTTAGATAATTTATACATTTATTTACGTTTATATATATAAACATTTTTTTTACGTCCATATCTGGTTGATGTCCCTTGTCTAAGCTAGAATTAGGTTTTTTTTTTGTTTTTTTAGGCAAGAAACTTTGCTCCGGATTAGTTTTCAGCGAGCTGATGGGTATTTTTCTTTTTATTGTCTTTGTTTTTTTGTTTGGTGAACAAATTTTGTCCTAGTCTAACTTTGACAGAAAAACTTTAATATTCAATCCTAAAAAAAAGAAACACACTATATCCATGTTTCTATTGGATTCTTTTGTAACCTAATACTTTTGTAAACTTTGTCTTCTTAATAAAATAAACAATGACACGTTTTTCAAAATTTAAATTAGCGTAAATATGTACGGCAGAGGCATTCTGACGTGGAATCCCCTTCTTCTCAGATGTTTCGTCTGATAAAGACTTTAATTATTGCTATAAGACATGTCTTAGATGTTTCGTTTGGTAAAGACATTAATTTTTGCTATAAGATGTCTGTGCTATGTTCAAGGTCCATTTTGCAGTTTTATAAAGATTTTGTCAATAGCGATAAAAAAACTGCTTCTTTTTTTGTGTGATCTGCTATTTGTAGCTTGGTTA
The DNA here is from genome assembly GCF_049724085.1 of Artemia sp. Qi Xiang Cuo. Lineage (NCBI taxonomy): Eukaryota > Metazoa > Arthropoda > Branchiopoda > Anostraca > Artemiidae > Artemia > Artemia sp. Qi Xiang Cuo. The sequence continues at coordinate 26,556,001 of NC_142804.1, read as the reverse complement.
CAATAACTGATGTACATGGGACAGAGGAGAAAGGTTCCTTTGAAATTTGCAAAGTTTCCGATAATTTTTCAAAGATAAAGAACATTAAATTTACTTTTATGTGTACCAAATAGCATAAACAAAACTTGTCAATAATAATCATTAATCAATCTTAAATCAAAATCAATAAATATTAACAATCAATCAATTAATCTTGAAATCAATCTTAAAAATTGTGCAATGTTGGACGTGCGGGGTGTAAAATTATCTCTTCAAGGCCCGAGAGGAAAAATTATGTTTTCTAGATTTCTTGGAAATATTTCTGGGAAAATCAATCTTCCAATACCAAATTTTTTTTTTTAAGTTCATTATAAAATGCTCTATTTCATTTGAATTTACTGAAAGCCTGCAGAGTCCTGATCAAGAATCAGATTGAAACAGCTCAGCAGCGGTCCAAATCATTGGATGGGAGATAAGGCGAAATCTTCTAATTTGTAAATTTACTAAAACGGATTATTTTTATCTCAACCAAACTTAATAGGAAGTAAAAGCTTGTATCAACTTCTTTGGGCGAGGGGGACCCTAAAGTGTTATCATCAGGAGATCTATCAGAAGAAACTGTCGAATATCAACCAAACTTGGTAGCAAAATTGCTACCACAATCGTATCTTATCTGTCATTTGAGGGGAGGAGGTGATCCCTAAATTTATAATCAGAGAAGAAGAAGATTTTATTTGAATAAATCAACATAACAAAAAAACATATACCCCCAACAGAGAGTAAAGCTCGTAAAATTGGGTATTAATAATAAAAAAAAAAAAAAAAAAAAAAAAAAAAAAAAAAAAACATTTCCGCATCATAACAAAAGAGAGAAAGAAAAAAAAACCTGGTTAAAGAAAAAAAAAAACATAACAAACATAAAGAAAACAAACGCTGGACAAGTGGGGCATGGAAGGCTATCCCAACATGGGTAACAAATATAAACAAAAAAATAATAATAATAATAATAAAAAAATTTCTATTCCACCATCACAGGTCAATACATAATTTTAATATTTTCTTCCTTAGAACTGATATTTGCCGAAATGACTCAATTTGAATTCTATCTTTCAGCCTATATTTATTTGAAATAAATGGTATTTGGTATCTAATTGAAAATCTAGATCTTTCACAATTAACAAAGGGAATTCGATATGTTCCAGAACACCTAAGAGCCGAAGGAGGGGGCAGAATCAACAGAGATTTTTCATAAAAATAACTACTAGGATCTTGTATTTTAAAATGCCATATTGATATATTAAGTTCTCTTATATGATTCAGATCTAATAAATTCAAGAAAAGAAATAATGTTTCAGTTTCCGATGCATCTCTAAGTTTTGATGGACGATGTAAAAAATTTCCAAGTATTCTCACTGCTTTATTTTGAAGGATCTGTAGGGGTTTTATATGCGTCCAAAAAGTATTTAAATAAATAATTGTGCAATAATTTAAATAAGGAGCAATCAAAGAATGATAAATTATTTTTAAAATGGAAAATGGAAAAACATGTTGCAAACGATACATAGACCCAATATTTTGCGAAAGTTTCACCCTTAAATGATCAATATGAGTTTGAAATGTCAAAAGGGGATCAATAAAAACTCCTAAATAACGATACGATTGAACTCTACGTATTTTATGCTCACCAACTTGAAGCTCCTTACATGAAAATTTTTTTAGTAGCATGTTTTGAATGACCAAAAACCATAAATTCAGTCTTCTTAAAATTCGGTACTAAATAATTAGATACAAACCATCGATTAACTGAACTAACAGTGTTAAACAGATTTTGAATCAATGTAGATGAATCCTTCGCTTTAACAGAAACAGCTGTGTCATCTGCAAATAAAATTGCAAGACCATTATTTCCATGCAAACATCGTGGGAGATCATTAATATACATCAAAAATAAAAGTGGACCTAATACCGATCCTTGTGGGACACCAATATCTTCAAGATCATTTAAACTAGACAAATGTCCATCAACATCTACCACGATTTTACGTCCATAAAGGTATGATCTTATTATATCTAGTCCTTTCCCTCTTATACCGGAATTTTCCATTTTATCAAAAAGAATTTCATGGTTTAAAGTGTCAAATGCTTTTTTAACATCATAAAAAACAGTAGATACATGATAATTACTATCTAAGCAGTCATTTATTTCTAATACAAGAGCTGCAACTGCTTGTTCCGTCGAATGGCCTGCCCTAAATCCAAATTGCTGTTTGGTAAAAAAATTTATTTTATCTAGATAATTAGTAATCCTTCCTTTTAAAATTTTTTCCAATACTTTAGACAATGGTGATAAAATTGCAATAGGACGATAATTATTTGTATCAGATTTATCTCCTTTTTTATGCAATGGTATTACACGTGCAATTTTCCATCTTTTAGGAAATGTACCTGAGAAAATACATAAATTTAAAATATGAAGCAATGGTTCAAAAATTTCACCTGCAATATTTTTTAGCAAATTAGTTGAAAGTTCATCATATCCCAATGAATTACCATTTTTTAAATTCTTAATGACCTTTTGAAATTCTGCAAAAGTAACCGGGGCCATAAATATGCTCGTATCTTCAGTGGGCGGTAGATATTTTTTATGCGACCTTGGGGAAGAAAGGTCAACTTCTCCTGAAACAACAGATGATCCAATACTAGCAAAATATTCACTAAACTTCTTAGCAACAGCTTGTGGTCCTCTAAATTTTTTACCATTAATATCAAATAACACTTCAGGGTGTAACAACTTTTTATTTCTTCCAATTTTAGAGAATATACCTAAGATTGTTACTAGATGCCAACATTTCTTTTGGGAAGTAACAATAAGCGTTCTGTTTGAGATTTCTGGGTATTCGAACATTATCCACTCTCTGCGGCAGCAGGGGAGGTGGGTTCCCAGTTTCATTGTACGAGGATTACTACCAGAACAGGTGGTTGTATCTCAATCAAAACTTATAAAAAGTACGAACTGGCTATGGGTTTTGTCATCCGGGCCGGTGTGACCTGTCTCGGGGGGAAAAAGTGAGCGTCCCCTATATCTTGTTGTCATGACGTCTAGCAGAAGGGGTTATTGGATCTCAATCAAACTTGCTCTGGAATAAGAGCATGTGTCCTGGCTCTGCCTTTGGGGGTCTCTGTATGTATTCTGATCATTGTGAGGAGGAGTGGTCTTCAGAAAAACTGTCCTATCTCAACCAAACATGGTGGGAAGTAAGAACTAGTGCCCTAGTTATGTTTTGACAGTTTTCACCCAATCTGACTTGGGGTAAGGGGTCTGTATCTTCTTGTCATCAGTGAATTTACCAGATGGGCTTGTTGAATTTAAGCAGAACTTGGTGGGAAGTATAATAAGAGCTAATATCCTAGCTATGATTTTTGGAGATCAGGATCCAGTCCAGTTTCTGTTCACGAGGTAAGCTAGAGTGGTCTTTAAGCTATTGTCTTTAGGACTACTAGTTAAGATATCAACCCGGTCAGGCAGAAGTAATTTTAAACATCATGGGTTTGCTTTGTGAGGTCTGTACCCATTTTGACTTTTATAGGGGAAGTTTGGAGGGGGGGTCTAGATTCTTTTCACCGTAACATCTTCCAAAGACAGCTGTCGGACCCCAACCGACTTTGGTGGGAGGTGAGCGTAAGTGTCGAGTTATATTTTTGCTGAGTTTTGCCGATCTGGCCTATATGGGACGAGGGGGTCCCTAAGTTCTTTTCATAAGCACATTTACCAGAAGGGATTGCCAGATCTTAAAAAACGTTAGTGACAATTTAAAGCTAATGTTCTAAATATACTTTTTGGGGATCAGGATCCAATCCAAACTTTCTTGGGGAGAGATAAATAAATTCTTGTCTTCAAGATACCTAACAGAAGGGGTTATCGGAACTCAACCAAACACAAAAGAAGTAATATTAAATTTCCTAGTACGCCTTTTGGAGCCCAATACTGATTTTGACCTCAGGGGGGGGGTGAAGGTTTTAGTCCCTAAATTATTGTCACCGTGACATCTACCTGAAAAAGCTATTGGGTAGCATCCAGACCCTAAATTCTCATCGTCCGGGTATTTAGCAAAGGGGTCAAGAATATGATTAAATGGCGTAGTTGCATCTTTTGCAATTTTCACCCATTGTCAGTTTTTTTTAGAGAGGGGGTTTCTAAATTTTTGTCACCATGACAATTAACGGGTAAAACTTCCAGTTAACAATATGGAAAAAATATATGTACTAACAAAAGTATTTTGTGTAAGGTAAAAGCACCCTACAATCACCTACAAACTTCCAGTATTTCGGCTTCGCGCCCAGAAGCCTTTACTAGCGGAAAAAAGATGGAAACAAGACTTAACACCTTAAACATTCAAGAAAATAACCTAAATAGATGAAGGACGCTATATAACCAAAGGAAATTATCAGTCAAACTTGGTAGAAAGTAACAGTGAGTGTCCTAATTATGTCTTTTGTTAATCTGCACCCTATCAAAATTCTATGAGGAAAGGGGGGTCCTTTAATGAATATCATTAGAGTATTTAAAATTAGAGTTTGTCGGAGTATGACTTGAACAAGAGAACTTTATTGTGCTATGTATTGTCTTTATTGTGTCATCCACACGCCCCTGCCCTTCCTCCCTGGGGTCTATACGACATCTGGGGGAGGAAGGAGGAAAAGTTTGGCGAAATTAAACTCGTTGAAAAGCAAGATTTAGTTTCATAATTGTGGCTTTTGGGGACCCAAGATCTTTCCAGACCTATTCCTAATTTTGTGATTGTGGGGGAGGGGGTCCCTAAATTCGTATCATCTGCATATCTACCAAAACTGGACGTTGTATTCCGTATAGATTGGGGGAAGTATGAGTCAGTGTTCTAGTTGCACTTGTATAAACCGATCCGCCCTCTGCTGGGGATCCCTAAATTCGTTGGGTCAAGTCGTTTATCAGAAAGAATTGTTGGATTTCAACAAAAACTTGGCAGAAATTAAGAATAGACTCACGGTCTTAGTGTTGCCTTTCTGATTTCTATGCCTGATCTAACTTCTTTTGGAGAGTGGCTCCCTCCATTCTTCTCATAACAGCGTCACTAAATAGGTTGCCATGCATAAAAGCAACTTGATAAGAGTAGATTTCCACATTGTTGGTTTTTGTGGTTCGAGAATGATTCGATCTCTGTAGATGGAGGTATTCCCTACATTTTTGTCATCAGGACATATGCCAGAAGAGATTGTCATCTCTCTATCAAACTTGATGAGAGGTAACAGATAATATCCTATTTCATCTTTACGGGGGCTTGGGACCAATCTAACCTCTCTATGGTGGGGGCTATATAAGTTATAATCATCGGGGTATTTACCAAAGCGGGTTGTTGGATATCAACCAAACTTAGAAGAAGCAACAGTTAATGTCCTTGTTTTGCCTTTTCAGATCCCAGGATTGGTTTGACCTCTGTGACGAGAGGAATACGAAAAGGGGGTCCCTAAATTCTTCTTATAAACACATTTACCAAAGTTGGACGTTGGGTCCCAATGAAATTTGGCTAAAAGCCAGCCTCATAGTTGTCTCTTTTTATCGTCTGCGCGGGGTATCAGCTTTATTTTTTCTTATCAGCCTAACTACTAAAGATTCATTGTTTTCGGCGTCCATGCTCGATGGAATTTCTGTCGGGGAAGGGCTAGATTCTTTACCCATAAAAACGGTCAATCAGGTCTTAATTTAAGCTGGTTTCGTATAGCAGCTTGTACTTCAGTTGCGGATGTAGAGGCACCAAATCCAGTCCTATACACGATCTTGTTTGTGGTGCTTTGTGGCACCTGTGATCCACAGATCATAGTTGCTCCTGCATTTAACTGGGTCTGTGTGCTAGAGGCTCAGTTGAAACTATGGTGGGTACGGTAATAAAATGCACCAAAGACCGTTGAAGAACCTAGACGAAAAAGTAACTTGCTTTGGAATTATTGTCTTTATAAATAAACTGACATATTTTAAATTAATACAACAATAAATTCTTTGTAATTTTTCAAGAAGAAATTCGATTTTAAGTTGTGAGCTCGGTCTAGTTTCTTAATTTGAATTAAAATTAAACTTAAAACTAGATCATAAATTTATAAATCCGTCTCTTCTGTCCCTTTGACCAAGTTACTTGCCCAGTAAGTTTTCAGTTGATCTGAGCTTTTTCGTTCTAAGTTCAGAAAAGGGGCGTATGCTTCTGAAAACCATCATTATCCATAGTTATGGGTTTTTAGGGCTCATAGTTTTGCATCTCTATGGCCTGAACCTAATCCGACTTCTGCAGAGGGGGAGGGGGATATCGAAATATCTTCTTATCTGCCTTATTACTAGACTGGCCGGGGTAGTTCGCACTAGCGTAATGCCAAGGGACAATAGTTGACTTGGCAAAAAGCAAAGTGTCTTGTGTCTTGCATGTACTATCATTGCTTCTTTTTTTGCCACCTCATAGTGAAGGTGTAGTCGCAGAATCTGGGCAGTTTCAGTGCTCTTTGAAGTCCGAAGATAGTTGAAGGACAACCCGCTCCTGTGTTTTTTAGTTTGTTTTGTTTTTTTGTTGTTTTTTTTGTGCCCTGGGCAGCCTTGCAACCATGGCATCGGATCAAAGTTTTGAGACAATAATTTAATTCAGTATAGTTGAAATATCTGATGAATCTGCCTCCAGAATCGATGCGCCCCTTCCTCCGCATTGTAAAGGGAAATGACCTTAGATCATGTAACCTACCCATTATTACAGGTAAGTTTTAGTAGTAAAGGTAGACATGTTTTGTCTTGGCTGCTCAGTCGATTTGGAACTATGAGGGATCGTTCCTAAGGCCAAGATTTCCCAAAACTTCTAGAAACTATGCTCTTAAAACTTGTCATATATCTGAAAACGTCAAAGATTGTTATGTACGCCCGAGTTTTCAAAATACGCTATTTGTAGTACCTCGGGGATACCCTGGGGAAGCAAATTTAAACTTACAGGGAGTTTTGGGGACTGCAGAAGAGGGTTAAAATGTCATTCCTTTACGGGGGGAGGGAGTATGTTTTCTTTTGCCTGTGATCCGCGTTAAAGTTTTTGGGCTAATGCCTTATTTTTTCACTATAAAGTAGCGAGGCAATAAATCGCAAGACACTTGTCCTCTGTGATCAAAATCGTGCATCTGTAATATCTCGAGGACGATTTTTGGGAATCCTTTTAAACCTTTCAGATAGTAATGAGGGACAAGAGAACTTCATGCTTTGTTTGTGTTTGTGTGGGGGTGGGGCTAAAATATTTTTGATCTTCTATCCGCCTAAAAGTTTTTCTGCTACGAGCCCAAATGGGACTCTGGGAGTTAAAATTAAATTGAATACTCAACTCAAATTTAAAAATAACAAAATTACTACAACCAGGAATAGCGAGTTTTATGATGAAGTTGCGAGGTAAATATAAACCCATAAAAATCACATAGGTTACCAATATAGCAAATCTGCAATATCTTGGGATTTATTTTAGGATGTTGAGTTGGAACTTTCAGGGAGTGTTGAGGTCGTGGGAGGCTTCAAATTTCAGAACGGGTCAGCGATCGAATTGAAACTTACAGGGACCGCAGGGAGGGGTTTTGGAGCTTTGTATCGGGGAAAGGGGGTGCGGAGGACAAAAATGTCAGATCCCACTAAAAGTTCTTGCAGTCCTTGTCATCCTTTTCATCACCTCGTCAAAAATATATGAGATAGTATCGATATCGAGTTTTCCTACATCTGTTGGGCGTCATCTCGATCTTACGTACAACCAAAAGCAAACTTACTGATATGGATCCCTAGCGGAAAACAGGCGGAATATTAGACGATGAAACACTGCCCTTTGCCAAATAAGATGGATTTGTCGGAAACTTCTATAGGTAGAAATGAGCTAGACTTTTGGAAAAGATTATGTAGTCTTTCATAAGAAAATGTCAGCTAGGCTAGTAAGTTAAAATTCCTCTTCCTACAAATCCTGTTTACTCAACAATAGAAAATTTGGACATGGCCGGGAAAAATTGAAAATAAATACGGTATGTCACATTTCAACAATTGATACTCAAGTAATATTACCATTAATAATATTTGTTAAACGCTAGCGTTGAAATTTAAATTAAGTCCCTTTCCACCATTTCCAGCTTAAACCTTCAAGGTTTACGACAGCATCATGCTTATTGATCCTGGAGATTAAAAGCCAAAGATTGTTCACGGTGAAAAGGGAATTACGGAAGCCAGCAGGATATTATCGTCTAAGTCTTAGACAAAATAAGAGGATACCCTAAGCTACATGAATAAGAATTTGCGGGTCACTTGAGATAGAATATTTACTGTACTTTTTGGATGTTCTCGTTATAAATAACAGATAAATGTAAAGGCTTGTTGAGGCCAAAGCCTTCACGCGACCCTAGGGTCAAACTCCAATAGACAAGACATCCTACCTCACGCTACCAGCTTTCTTATACATCTTGCTCGTCAAAAAATCATGACACTTTCATAGCGTAACATATCATTGGTGTCAATATTTCTTAAGATAACTGCTATGCATTGCCCTGTGATCGGTAAAGGGTACTTGACTTTGCATTTGTAACCTATTCTCCACCGCAATTTTTACGAGTGTCCGTTCTATATGGTAAGGACTTTAAAACCAAATAATACTAAATAGGAGAGACATCGCTCTTTATGAAGTCAACGCCGTTGCTTGTTGTATATTAGCTGCTGCTGTTCTAAATCTTTTATTTTAAAGACCTTCCAACTTAAAAAATACCTCAGCCCCACAACTCAAGTCACAAATCAGGTGGCACGCCATTTTAATCATGTACTTGTGTAGCTCCATAATTAAAATACTGAGGTTCAGTTTGCTTGTAATATACCTAGTACTTTTATTTTCATCTATTTGTAGTTTTGCTGTTTGAAAAATCTTTTTCTGAAATTTTGCACAGCAAAAAGTGAAGAATCGCAGACGTGAAAATCATTCAGCGAAAAGTTGATTTGTTTAGGCAGTTGTACCCAGCAATGATTCCAAAGAACTGGTCAAATAACCACCCTTCAACGGGCTCAGTTTCTTTCGGAATGCTTCTTTTCGTACTAGAAAAGATGCTATCGGAAAAGGATCTAAGATTGGGACTGTGGGTCTTGGTTGTCTCACACGTTTCTCGAGAATGAAGGCATTTACCCGACAATTTTGTCCCTGAGTGACCAGTGAAACTGTTGGTGTCTGTCAAGATCTCGGAAGACTTTCAGATCGGACACACACAACCACAGTTTTTTTTAGATAGTGGAGTAGTTCTTGTTTCAGGACAACGTACACTCGGACGCTTTTAAGGTGGAGAAACATTTCAAAGGGGTGGACAAATTCCTCAAAATGTGAATATAATAGGAAATTATTAAACGGGTTTAAGAAGAAAAAAAACTGGCTGTCAAGGAAATATATAAAGAAGAAGAAAAAACACTAAACTTTGATCTGAAACGTATAAAATAGAAAATGGGTAAAAATAGGTTGGAGGAGTAACTCCTAAGTGGAAAGCTTTTGTTTTGTTTTTATTACGAGTGGTGTTTATGATTTTTGCACCCCACAGTAGAACAATTGAGTGGAGACAAAAATTGAATTGTTGCCATAAATAAGCATGGCTGTTCACAAGGATTCAGAGTTTTACGTTTAGCTTTTACAAAAGATAAAAATAAACAGTTCTTTTGATTGGCTCCATCCCGTCAGTCATGTTTCAAGATGTTGTATAGTTGAGTATTAGGGCTGTTAAACACGTGTTACTGGCACTAAACCATGTCATATTTTTGTTTATTATTTTCTAGGCATAATAGCTGTAATACATCGGATATCCATAGTAACAACGAGTTTTTCCGAGTCCCCGAGTTCTACGAAGATGCTTGGAATGAAAGTTATAAGCCAAGTCCGTCAGAAACAAGATTAGTTTTCATCTCGATCCTAAGACCTGAAAACGAGCTTCTGAATTTTTTCAGACTGTTAGTAAACTACCTAGTTCTTTCTAATGAGTCATTGGGCAGAAATGTGTGGTGTGATCTTCTGCAGTATGAATTTGAAGATAATCACTTGCAGTTTCACGCTTTGATGCTATATCAAACGGACTTGGCAGAGGTCTCAAAGATTTTTGAGAGGCTGAAAGTTACGGAGACAGGCCTGTTTTACCTCACATATCAACTTTCAGTTCGTATACTTTCTGGAATGCAGCATTTTCAAACTTCCGAATATCTGTTTCGTCGTAGTTTCAAGGAGGTGAGTACATTCCATTGCAAAATACACAATAAAACAGTTCAATAGCTAAGAAGGAATATCTAATAAGTAGAAAAATTTTATGTTTTATTTATCTTTTGGTAGTCTTTTGTTTCCGTTTGTTATTTTTGTCATTCCAATTAATTTTTTAAAGCCGTCGTAAAAAAAAAAACTAGAGAATATACTTATCCTCAGTGTAAATTAGTAGGGTATTTATCTTATTTAGTATCGACGCGGCTTCTATAATACTAAAGGTGCTATGCAAAATATGTGTCTTAGCACAGGCTTATGCAGGATATCTGGAGGAATAGTAGAAACTAGGACTTTGAAAACATAAAACTTGAAAAAGACCGACATCGTTCAATTAATTGGACTTTAAGTAACACAAGTAAAAATCGGCAAATGAATCTTAAAGATTTTCGCTCTTCTATAAAGTTTATTTGTCACATGTTGAGTAGGACTTTCCGAGAGCCCAATTTGAGACCACAAGACATTTGGAGAGATGGGCTGAATGAGAGTGCACTGGGGAATTAGCAAGTGCTTGGCTATGACAGACAATCACTGACGAAGAATATTTAGGCTTTAACATTAAATATCTTATTCCAAAGTACTCAAATCCTTTTTTTGAAACTTCTCCGCTATTTCATCCGGGGTACAGCGGTAGCTAGCAACCTAGTAAGAGATGATCACGTCCAGTGTTAACAAATATAATAACCCATAACTCCTAAAAATAGAGTCAGATGAAAACAAAAACTGCACCTTTAGAACCGCCTTTGTCCGAAACCCCCTAAATAGGAAACTTTCTGTCCCTTGGCTTGAACAGCAAGGGAAATATATTGGCTTGAAAATAAAGAAAAGTGGCAGCTACCACAGTATTCTGCCTAAACGGCATCTTTTTTTTTTTTTTTTTTTTCACAGATTGCTTGGCGTTTGAATATCATAGAGAGTTGTTCAATAGCTCATTTAAAGGAAATTAATGGGGTTAAGAATATTTTGTAATTAAAACAAATTATTTTTAAAATTGAATAAATTTGTGTACGAAAAACTGCATATTTCATGTTAAAGATTAATCAGTGACGTCATAATTGTAGGTTATAGCCAGGTCTCCTCTTACTGTTCCAATTAAGAAAAATCCATTGGCTTTTTCCTGTTTGTAACTTCACATCAAGCAAAGAACATCTATATTAGAGAAAAACCAGCTTAAGTCTATCACATTTTTTGTCTTTCTGTTAATTAATAAGAGATAACTTTGGAATACAATGCATTTTCTGACAAAAACCTGCATCTTCATTTACAAGGTGGTAACACACATATCTTTTGACAAGGAAATTATATCACATAACATGAATATAATATCACATAACATGGGAATATAATATTGCATAACATGATATTATAAAGATAATATAAGACATACATCCTTTGAAAATTGCTCTGCTTGGCAACATGGGGCTGAGGTTCAATTCCCACCGCAACCATGTTAGGTGACAAACTTGTTACTTGTCCCTGTAAAAAGACCCAGCAACTGAAACGTCGATTCCATGCCCTATCCGCCAGCAATGGCTCAAGAGGGTCTTTATACTTTTATCCTTTGAAAACATGATTCTGTGGGATATGATGACATATTTGAGTAGCTTTGGTGCCTGATTCCCTGGAATTTGTCCTTTGCTAGATACAATTAAGAAAAAGTCAAAGGCTTTTTCCTGGGCTTGAAATATTTTTATATATTGGAATAAGAAGTCTTTTAAAGTACTATAAAATTTGGCTGTTGAATGGCAATTAAATTGGATAAGAAATCTTTTAAAGTACTATAAAACTTGGCTGTTGAATGGCAATTAAATTGGAATAAGAAGTGTTTCAAAAGCACTTTAAAACTAAACGTAAAGCTTGGGGGTTGAGAAGGGGTCAGCCCCTCTCATAAAGGAAAAAAAAAATTAAGTTTTAATGTGGCTCTTTTCAGATAAGAAGTTGTTTTTTCTTTAATTTAATATTCATTAATTATTATTGACAGATACAAGGTGAATACACTAATTGATCTTTTTTTCATGCCCTTTCCTAAGATATTACTCATTTTACTCACAAATGTACCCCTTCCCCTTGAAAGTCCCTATGTAGCCATAGGATACGGTTTGTGTAAAACTAAAACAAACACTTAAAAAATTAAATTGTTACTTTATGATACACCCAATGCTTCTATTAATCACATTATCATGTTTATTTCCATCGGTGTGTACATTTATAAAGCATTTTTATATAATATTTGATATCTAATTTCTTTAATGAGGTATCAGTAAAGTTGTGGAGATGAGTTTTTATACTTCATATATCTTATGATGTGCAGTAGGTAACGATTAAAGTTCAACGTGCACAGTGTATTAGGGATCAAACACTGAGCGATTTATACTATTTATGTATTATATTACATGTGAAAACAAGTGACTATTTTCAGGATGGGGCACACGTTCTCTATGCATTGAGAGGGGGACACGCAATGTTGCATAACCGTATCAATTTGATTCTTTGAATAATAATTTCATTAACAACTTTTTTATTAGCTAATCCCATACCTCATAGAAGTGTTCAGTATCATAGGCAGCGCAATAGCGCTGTCTAAGTAAAGAAAGATATTGGCACAATGTATTATTTATTTTCTTGTTTTGGCCAGGTCACTTCGTATCAAAGGAGTTGTCGTAGAAACTTCAAAAAGGGCTCATTTGATTGGAAATGGGAAGGGCAGTGCCTTTTTTAATAGTTGAAAGTGATTGGAGGGCAACTAACACCCCTCCCACGCCCACCACTTCCCCAAACACATACAATCAAAATTTTGAGATAGCCATTTTGTTCAGCGTAGTTGATTTCCAGATAGAAAATATGTTTTTGAGGAGGACACTCCCCACAGCCCTCAGGGCAAGGGTTGTAAGTTTTGCCCTCAGGGCATATAAGGTTTTTTTTATAGAAAGCTTTGTCGTAGAAACTTTAAAATGGGCTCATTCGATTGGAAATTCAACGGGCTAGTGCCCTTTTTAATAGACGAAAGTGATCGGAAGGCAACTAACCCCCTCTTACGCCCACCTTTTCCCCAAACACATCCAATCAAATTTTGAGATAGCCATTCTGTTCAACGTAGTTGAAATTCCGAAAATTAGGTCTTTAAATGACGACCCCCCCCCCCCACAGCCCTCGGGGCAAGGGTTGTAAGTTATGTCCTGGGGGAATATAAGGTTTTGTATAGAAAGCGTTGTCGTAAAAACTTCAAAAAGGGCTCGTTCGATTGGAAATTGAAATGGCTAGTGCCCTTTTTAGTAGTCGAAAGTGATTGGAAGGTAACTAACACCCCTTCCACGCCCACCATTTATCCAAACACATCCAATCAAAACTATGAGATAGCCATTCTGTTAGCTCTGGAAATTATATACTTGAGCAGGACACTCCCCCCACAGTCTTCAGGGCAAGGGTTGTAAGTTACGCCCTGGGGACATATAAGGTTTTTATTTAAAGTTTTGTCGTAGAAACTTGAAAAAGGGCTCATTCGATTGGAAGTTCAAAGGGCTATTGCCCTTTTTATTAGTCGACAGTGATTGGAGGGCAACTAACCCCCCTCTTACGCTCACCTTTCCCCCAACAAATCTAATAAAAATTTTAGATAGCCATTTTTTTCAACGTAGTTGAAATTAGGTCTTTGATGACGCCCTCCCCTCACATTCCTCAGGGCAGAGTTTTATGCCCTGGGGCATAAGGGTCTTATAAATAGCTCAAAAAGGCTCATTCGATTGGAAATTGAAATGGCTAATGCCCTTTTTAATCTTTGAAAATGATTGGAGGGCATCTAACCCCCTCTCACGCCCACCTGTTCCCCAAACACATACAATCAAAATTTTGAGATCGCTATTTTTTTAAACGTAGTTGAAAGTTATGGAAATTATGTGTTTGAGGATGACAACCCCCCACAGCCCTCAGGGCAAAGGTTGTCAGTTATTCCCTGTGGGCAAATAAGGTTTGTATAGAAAGCCATGTTGTAGAAACTTCAAAAGGGGCTCATTCGATTACAAATTGAAAGGGCTAATGCCCTTTTTAATAGTCGAAAATGATTGACGGGCAACTGCCCCCCTCTCTCGCCCACCATTTCCCCAAACACATCCAATCAACATTTTGAGATATCCATTTTGTTCAACATAGTTGAAAGTTCTGGAAATTAGGTCTTTGAGGATGACAACCCCTCCCCCCTCACATTCCTCAGGGCAAGAGTTTTAAGTTATGCCCTGGGGGCATATATAAGGTTTTTATAAATAGCTTTGTGGTAGAAACTTCAAAAAGGGCTCATTCGATTGGAAATTAAAATGGCTAATGCCCTTTTTAATCGTTGAAAATGATTGGAGGGCATCTAACCCCCTCTCACGCCCACCTGTTCCCCAAACACATACAATCAAAATTTTGAGATCGCTATTTTTTTAAACGTAGTTGAAAGTTATGTAAATTATGTGTTTGAGGATGACAACCCCCCACAGCCCTCAGGGCAAAGGTTGTCAGTTATTCCCTGTGGGCAAATAAGGTTTGTATAGAAAGCCATGTTGTAGAAACTTCAAAACGGGCTCATTCGATTACAAATTGAGAGGGCTAGTGCCCTTTTTAATAGTCGAAAATGATTGACGGGCAACTACCCCCCTCTCACACCCACAATGTCCCCAAACACATGCACCCCAAATTCCTATACAGATGTTTTTTCAAATGCAATTAAGCATTTTGGGAACAAAATCTGTGAAGATGATAACCCCCTCAGAGTCCTAGTTATACTGATTGCATGATATACTCTTGGGGCATATAAGGTTTTTATAGGAAGTGTTGCCAAAGAAATTTCAAAAAGGGCTTATTTGATTGAGAATTTAAATGGCTTTTTAATAGTTAAAAATTGATTGGCGGGCAACCAACCTCCTCTCACGCTCACCATTTCCCCAAAGACATACAATCAAAATTTTGAGATAGCCATTTTTTTCAACGTAGTTGATATTTCTGGAAATTATGTCTTTAAGGATGATGAACCCCCCACAGCCCTCAGGCCAAGGGTTGTAAGTTATGCCCTGGGGGCATATAAGGTTTTTATAGAAAGTGATGTTGCAGAATATTCAAAAAGGACTCATTCGATTGAAAATTGAAAGGGCTAGTGCCCTTTGTAATAGTCAAAAGTGATTGAAGGGCAACTAACCCCCTCTCACGCCCACCATTTCCCCAAACACATCCAATCAAAGTTTTGAGACGGTCATTTTCTTCAACATAGTTGAAAGTTCTGAAAATTGTGTATTTGAGGATGACAAACCCCCCAGAGCTCCCAGGGTAAAGGTTGTAAGTTATGCCCTGGTGGCATATAAGGTTTGTATAGATAGCGTTGTTGTAGTAACTTCAAAAGGAGCTTATTCAATTGGAAATTGAGAAGGCTATTACCCTTTTTAATAGTCGAAAGTGATTGGAGGATAACTAACCCCACTCTGACGCCCACCATTTCCCGAAACACATCCTATAAAAATTTTGAGTTGGCCATGTTGTTGAACTTAGTTGAAAGTTTTGGAAATTAGGTCTTTGAGGATGACAACCCCACCACAGCCATCAGGGCTAAGGTTGTAAGGTATGCCCTGAGGGCATATAATTTTTTTTATAGAAAGCGTTGTAATAAAAATTTCATAAAGGTCTCATTCGATTGGAAATTGAAAGTGCTACTGCCCTTTCAATTTTTTATGGAATGGATGGTTGTTTTGCTTCAGAAGAGGCTCAGTCTTTGTCCCTGAAAAAGACTATGTCAATATTAAATGAACAGAAATTAATCAAAAAAACTCTTTGCACAAAATAAGTTTTCAAAAAAAGAAAGTAAAGAACTCCATTAAACCAAAAATGAACAAAAATAGAATCAAATAATCTACCAAGAATACAACTACCACAAATTAGTATCAATAAATAAATGAAACTCAAACAAACAGAAATTAAAATAAATCAAACTCAAGACGAGCAGAAATTAATCTGAGTAGGTTCTAAACCCTATGCTTTCTAAGAGCCAAAATATTATTTGTACTTTACTGAAAAAAATATTTTGAATGTTTTCATTTTTACATTTTTAAGAAATCAAAAATCAATTAATATTTTAAGGAATAAATATCAGCATATGTATATTAAACTGACAATGCACACTTTTTTCAGTAAATTCATTTGAATTTTTTTCAGTAAAGTATTACTTTCTTTAGTAAAGTATTACTTTTCAGTTTGATTAATTTCTTTAAAGATAGTCAATGTTTTATGGAGCAAAGGCCTTAAAAAGTGGGAAAGTTTTATCTTTTAATGCTTCATTCTTAATACTCTAGTACAACTGTAGCCGCTAGTACCATTTACATTGACATATTTACTTTAAATGAGGCAAATGATGCCAACCTTTGGCCCCCCGACTAAATCAGTGGACATCCTCATAGTATTTCCTAAGACAACAATAGCGAAACCCCTATTCCGGGGAAATTGAATAGAAAGCTATATCCCCAGAAGGGGATATAGTTTTCCCACTCTTAAAGCCTTCCACCCAAATTGGGTGGAAGTAGGTCGTAAGGAAGGATTTAAAGGAAATTGGAACTTCTTGGTAGTGTGTAAAGAGTGAGACTTTGAATAGATCTAGATAAAAGAACGTGAGTAGCTTTGTTGAACTCAAAGGGGTTGGCACTGAAATGAGTTTTTAGTGGAAGTAGTATTAGCACTTCCCATTTTTAAGATCTATTTTAGGTTAAAATCTAGTCTGGACAAAGTGGGCCTAGTCCAACATGGAAAAACCATATTAGGTTAAATTGGTAAGTTGACTTTAAGCTCGTAAAATTACTGGGAACATAAGTTTTTTTTGTACTTGTTAAGAATCCGGTAAGTATGCGAGAATTGTATTGAAGATCAGATATGCATTTTACCGGGTAATGCCTAGACGCTGTATAAACAAAGGGTTTCTCGCTCCGGAAACTATATTTAAACTTCAGTTTTTTGGGTTTAGGGGGAATAAAAGGTACCTAGGTTGGTTTAGGTTACGTATTTCATATATGCTATGCTTTACCCCCACCCGTAATGTTCAAATATATAGCCCAAATTTGTTTCTGAACTGTTATATTTTCATCCTATTTTGTTTTATTTCATTAGCAGTAACGAAACTTCACTTCTCGAGTACTTAGCGGCTTCTTAACCTTTTTTTTTTATCTACCCTTCCTTGCATTTTAAAGTACCTGAAAAGACAAGTAGGGAGCAGCTTTGAGCGTTGCAGAACATCGCTCAAGGCTAGATGGCTTTGGTGATTATTCTTTTCAACACTAGCGTCAGTCTCTACTCTTATCATTTTCCCATACACTTTAGTACTACGTTACAAGATCCAAGTCACATTTTTGTGCTGCACACAGGGTTTTTACGATATTTCCCAAAAGTATACTAAATAATATTGATATTCCTAAGACTGATAGGTTCCTAAATATTCATATGAAAATAATAACTCATAAAAAATTGAAGTCCTAAAAATAAGACAACAAAAATCAAAGAAGAAGAATTGAAATAGACACTGAAAGCCTTTCAAAAGAAACCATTCTTGCACATCACATTCGAAACTATATTTTAGCCATCCTAAGTACTTTGAAACTTTAAAAATACTTTTAACGCTTTTGCTCTCCCAAATATCCTCTACCTTGCACTGTTCTGGATAATTCTTACAAACGCTAATAAATTGAAAATTCGTTCTACTTTCTTCGTTTTGCAAAATACCTAATGAGATATCCAATTTGGATACGCAGTTCAAAACTTCAAATGTCTTCATACGGCAGATAATACTAGAGCTGTTGCTAAACTTGTGTATTATACCAAACATACTCAAGAAGTGAAGTTAGATTAATTATAATGAAATATACCAGACCATGATGAAAATATAATGCTTTAGTTTATATACCAATATAATTTGGGCTACATATTTGCATGTTAGAGGGGGGGGGTTCAAGTGACCTAACCTAACCCCCGCCCCTAATGTGCAAATATATAGCCCAAATTATACCAGTCCAATGCATTCTGTCACCCGTCATTTGTCTTTGTTGTTATGAAACCGATTTTCTGAGATCTTACATTCAGAAAACTTCTCCACCGTGTTTGGTATAATATATAAGTACCCTGTTACTAAACTTGTAGGGAAACACAGCCAAAAGATTTCAAAACATGCTTGGATCCAACTCCTTCTTTCTTCTTCCATTTCACAGCGGGTAGGTTTTTCAGTAGATACTATTTGGCCCTTTTCCTTTTGCTTCACTCTGTGGGCTACAGAGCTACTGGCTTGGTTGTCTCTTATTTATTAGATATTCTCAGATATCTTTCAGTAGATCTTCCGACTCAAGGAGATCAAATATAAGATGATACATATCGATTTCTTCTCCACCGTGTTACCGTGATACATATCGATTTCTTCTCCACCGTGTTTGGTATAATATATAAGTACCCTGTTACTAAACTTGTAGGGAAACACAGCCAAAAGATTTCAAAACATGCTTGGATCCAACTCCTTCTTTCTTCTTCTAATTCGCAGCAGGTGGGTTTTTCAGTTGTTACTATTTGGCCCTTTTCCTTTTGCTTCACTCTTTGGGCTACAGAGCTACTGGCTTGGTTGTCTCTTATTTATTAGATATTATCAGATATCTTTTAGTAGATCTTCCGACTCAAGGAGATCAAATATAAGATGATACATATCGATTTCTGTGCTCTGTGTGGAGGTATAGTCGGCTAGGCTCTTGGCTGATAATGAGATTTTTTGGTGTTTGAAGCACTTTAACAGTTTACAATGCAAAGTATGCTGTGCATACGTCAGCATATTACATTCAAATAGGCAGTGGTCAATTGTTTCATTATTCATAATACCAAACCTGCCAAGAGGGGACAGGGTAACTGAACCACTTGTACTAGGAAACTGATACGAGAATACAAGAATGTCTAGTTTATTTGTTCCAGAACGAATTCTATTATAAATTTTCAAAAAATACTTATTGGGAAAGGGGGAAAGAGTAGGATTTTTCTTATTAAACATAATATCTGATAGTCTCAGTCGGTAAATATCTCTAATGGGGATTGGTCTCCCACTTGGCCGGTCAATATTTATAGCATTTTTGCTATTTCATCAACCTGATGATTACCACTTATACCAGAGTGGCTAGGAATATACTGAAGATCAGTTCTTATGCCACTTGAAGCAAGATTATCTATAATACTAAGACAATGATATGTGTCAATAACCAGCTTATACTGAGGAGCTGAAGACAGCAACTCAAGGATTGATAAAGAGTCATAATAAACTATAATATTATTTGAATTAGCAATCAAGGGTCTATTTCCCATAAGGTGTCTTAATGCCATGATTATGGCACTCAACTCTGCAGACATTATAAATACATTACTATACAATCTCTCACCCATTGCAATTTTCAGGTGAGGAAGGAAGGCACCACTTGCTACCTTCTCGTTCATTTTGGACCCATCAACAAAGATTTGGAAATGGTTTTTTAAAGTAATTGTATTAAGTTCAGCAAATTTTTTCTGGGCAAAAGCGATGGGGGTTAAATCTTTAGTCCATTTTGAGAAATCAGTATTTATTATGGGGATTGACCAATTCCATGGAGGGGATTGGGGGAAAGTGGGTGCAATAGACTTTGTGGGTACAGGGAACTTCTTCTGAATATTGGCATACTCATCTGCAATGCCTCTATACATGGCTGGATTTCTTAACCAATTCTTAATCTGAGATTTCTTAATCCGAGGTGAAAGTGTGAGCAAAATGAATGAACTTTTAGAGGTTTTGTGAGTTCAGGGGTGCTAGAATAGGGTTGAGAATTAATGTTAAGAATACTAAGTCACTAAGGCTGGGAATAAGTGAAGATGAAAAGGTAATGTTGGGTAACGAAAAGAATGATCAGGTGGACAGCTTCACTTATCTTGGTAGTATTATTAGTAAAGACGGTGGGACTAATGAAGACGTTAAAAGTAGAATGCCAAGGCTCTGGGTTTTC
Organism: Artemia sp. Qi Xiang Cuo; assembly: GCF_049724085.1. Lineage (NCBI taxonomy): Eukaryota > Metazoa > Arthropoda > Branchiopoda > Anostraca > Artemiidae > Artemia > Artemia sp. Qi Xiang Cuo. The sequence continues at coordinate 26,535,726 of NC_142804.1, read as the reverse complement.
ACAAAAAAGTTTGAAAGAATAGGAATATAAGGCTGCGGACCAAGATTAGAATATTGGAAGCTACAGTGATGACAGTGGTCAAATATGGCTCTGAAGCATGGGTGCTCTGAAGAGCGGATGAAGATTTGCTATATCTTTTCCAGAGAAATTGTCTACGGACTGCTTTGGGTGCCGGGCTGATAACTCAGACAGAAAGCTCTGCGAAAAGTGGTTCAATCCTGCTTTTAAAAGTTATAATTAGACAAAGGTCGAGATGGTATGGACATATCCTGAGGATGAAGGATGACAGATTGCCGAAGATTGACCTTTTTTGGCCAACCGTCTAGTAACCGGAAAGCAGGTCGTCCGTGGTTGGGGTGGGGGATGTCATAGAGAAAGATTCAAAAGAAATGGGAACTTCCTGGGACGGTGTAAAGAAGGAGGTTTTGAATAGATTGGGACGTTGGAGGAGCGTGCGTAGCTGTGTTGGCCTTAGGTGGCTTGTTGCTTCGATGAGTTGTTAGTAGCAGTAGTAGTAGCTTCCCTACCTGTTGGTTGGGATTTTGTGACTTGTCTAAGAAAAAATTTGCCTCGTGAACTGACAATATTCCAGATCAGCACCGCCGTCCAAATCAATTAATATTAGTCCCAATTTTCCTCAGCGTCATCACTGGCTACTTAGCATTTTATTATCGATCCATTTGATCAAAGGTGTTATGTATGTAGATCCTTATTTAAAACAAAAATAAGTTCCTGGCCGAAAAGTGCACACTTTTGTTATTACAAAGGAATTGTTATCGCTGATGATGGAGACGAAGCGCGAAAATAAAATGCAAATAACCCTAATGTCGTATAGCATGAATTGAAGTTTTATTTTCTTTTTTAAAGGGTGGTGTCCTTCAGACGATATTTCCCACGGAGGATGAGTCAATATTAAAAGAAGCCGAAGAACTTGCTGCTGAGGCAAGAGCTAGAGCGTGTTCCCGGTCTACGACGAAAAGTTAATAATGTTTAATAAAAATTTAATATTTCGTTCCAGGCGAGAGCGAATTAACAGCTGGAGCGATCGAAAATTAAATTCGTGTTAAATTTTGTATTAAAATTTTTATTATCATTTTAAAAGAAGCCGAAGAACTTGCTGCTGAGGCAAGAGCTAGAGCGTGTTCCCGGTCTACGACGAAAAGTTAATAATGTTTAATAAAAATTTAATATTTCGTTCCAGGCGAGAGCGAATTAACAGCTGGAGCGATCGAAAATTAAATTCGTATTAAATTTTTGTGAATATGGTTAACTAGCGTATTTACTGAATTAACTTCTGTACCTTCATCATCAAAGTGGGAAAAATGGAGGCAAATAACCAAACTAATGAGTATGAGGAATGTGAGCCCTTGTGTAGGGAAAATGGTGGAACTGTCATGGCGGAGAACCATTAGTTAATAAACCGTTCCAGATTTGCAGTCAATTCGTATTAAATTTGAAGTAAATACGAATTAAATTGCATTTTGGACCGGGAACACGCCCCTAGTCACCAGTATACAAGTAGACCTGATTTTTTTTTTTTTTTTTAATATGTTTAGACTATTCTAAGCTCCTGACAGGGGAGAAAGAAGTCCAACAACATGCAGTGGAATCAAAACATATAAATTTCGATGAAGCTCGCACGTAACTTTAGGAAATCATCATTTAGTGGTATTTGTTTTTTTTAATTTGAATGTTAATGATGATTCATTATATTTTTCTTCGCTTTGCTAAACCGCACTTCAGGTATGTTATTTTTAGGAAATGGGAGATTAGGTTTGCTTTAAATTACATATCTAAGGCCAAGTTTGTCCAGTAAAAATTTTATGTGAGTGTTACTGTGCAGCCAACAAACGAGACCGGAACCCAGGGACCCATGGCAAAATCTAAAATACGAATTACCGATTACCGTATGTCGCTCCCATGTCACGCCAGAGCTCCTGGTGTTCTTATGAAGTCCATATTAAGATATACTTAACGAATATTCTCAATGTTTAAGTAGAAAACCAAGCACATAGATGGGACCATGCACCTCAATTTCTAAAGTTGGTGGGTGGCCAGAACCTGGTGAAGAAGCTTCTCTCAGAAAAACTTCAAAAGACATGGATGAGGTCGGAATCCCTGCTTTAACACCCGTAATATGTGTTACGAAAACATTCAAAACTAAATCTTAAATAGGATAAACCAAACAGTTGCAAATAAGATGGTCGTAATACGGCTTAATATTGATAATGTTTATCTACTCTCTTTTAAGGGGCAACCATGTATTTATTTATGTATGTATAATTTTTTTTTCCTGAAAAAGCCTCAATACTTTTCTTTTCAAAAATTGGCATCCTGGAATTTTCTGACCTGAAAAAAGGATCTCGATAGGAAATGAATTCGAGAAAATTCATTTAGGGCCTAAATTTTTTAAATATAATTCATGTGAGGAACGTCATATTTATATACATTTTCAAGAGCAGAAATTACATCATTTTCCCCCAGGATTGGTCGTATCGCTTTTAGTGTCTTTGGCGCATGTAAAATGGCACAAAATGTCAAATTACTCTGAGTAGCTAAAGACAAAGAAATGGACCAAGAAACAGTAAAATTCACGTTGAATTGAAAAGGCAGAAGTTGCACAACGAAGTCGGCTGTTAGAAGACAATGCAAATTTACAACAATTGAAATGGCTTATTGTGCAAAGATACACAGGAAGGAGAAAATGAATTCGCGTCTGAATATTTTAATCACTCTGGAATGGAGGGAAGCTATTTTGGTGTCTGTGAAGGATAAACAGGAAAGAGGAATTGAATTCGTGACAGAAAAAGTTATGGGAGTTACTTCCCATTTATATACATACAAAGAACAAAAATTACATCATTTTTATCCCATGGATCGTCGAGTCGTGTTTAGTATCTATGACGTATGCTAAGTTACAAAATATGACACATGACATTGAACAGCTAAAGAAAAAGGCATGCAACAAGAAACAACAAAATCACATTGATTTGCAAACGGAAATGTTGCAAAACAAAATCTGCCGTTAGAAGGCAAAGCAAAATTATAATGTAATGAAGGAACGTTGTTAGTTTAGCGTGTGTGTGTCTGTGATCAATGGACACGAGGGAGGAATTTTGTTTTAGTATCTATGACGTGTGCAAAATTGCACAAGATGATAATTTACACTGAACAGCTAAAGACAATGGCATGGAACAGGAAAAAAAAAATCACATTGTAATGCAAAGGAAAATGTGACTTAAAACTAATGAATAACGCGATAATTATGCAAATACGTAATTCAGAAATTTCAGAAATTACAATGGAATTAAGGACGTAGTATTTTAGTGTCTGTAAAGGATAAACAGGAAGGAGGAATTGAACTCATGTCAGAATTTGAAATTCCTGATTTCCCACCATATGACTTGAAACTAAAGCGTAAAACGATAATAATGTCAATGCGTAATTTAGATATTTCAGAGGGCATAGGTATTGGAACATTCTTGGCTGTTACTGAATTATATAACAACGCCATTAAAGCAAAAATATAATGAGTGGGGGAAAGCTGGGAAAGAAGTTTTTTGGTATCTATGACGTCATGCGAAATTACCCATGATTTTGAATGAGCATGAACCAATGAAGGTATTTTGAATGAAGGTATTGAATTATGTCTGAGGTAATGATGCACAAAAATGAAACGCAAAAGAGATCTGTGGGTAGAAGTCGTGAGACAGCAAACATCAAAACAAGTCCCAAATGAAAATAACGGACAATGCAATCTGCAGTTAGAAGAAACGTGACAGGGATTATCACATCGAATCGTAAATGAAATCTGCGGTTAGAAGAGAAGCAGCAATGAAAATCACATCAAGTCCCAGAACAAAACAAATCACATATGTGATTCTTGCTGTCTCTTGTCTTCTAACCGCAGATTAATTTGAAGTTCTTTTCCAACTCTTTCCTCCAGTAATTATTTTACTCCAGTTACGTTACTACATAATTCAGCAATGTTCCATTGCACATGTCCTCTGAAATATCTAAATTGCTCATTAGCATAATTATCGTATTATATTTTAGTTTTATTCTTGGGGCGTCAAATCAGAAGTTTCAGTTGAATTTGGAAATTCCTGCGGGAATTGAATTTTTTCTTCCCCAATTCCTGAATTATCCTTCACAGAATCATAACTTATATAAGGTTTGTATCCTCCTGGGAGGCATTAGATAATCTCAGCGTTGCTTTTACTTGTTTCTTTTTTGAGTGGTGCTAAAATATCGCGTTCCTTCATTCCATTGTAATTTGTATTACTTCGCGAATGCTTTCTGTTCGATTGTTGATACTCTTTGTCACCTGTCTCCTAACTGCAGATTTTGTTTTGCATCATTTTGTTTGCGTTTCGTTGTGATTCTTTCTGTTGCTTTTCTTCTAAGTGCAGATCTCATTATGCATATTTTCGTTCCCGATTCGTTGTAATGCCCATTGTTGCATGTCTTCGTTATTTCGCATAAATTTCAGCATAAATTTTGTTGTGCATCATTTTCGTTTCCGATTCGTTGTGCTTGTCACTGTCGCTTATCTTGTAACTGATTAGCGACTCTTGTGATTCTTGCTGTCGGTTTTCTCCTAACCGCAGATTTCAATGTGCACTATTTTTTTTCGATTCAATGTGATTCTTATTCTCGCTTGTTCCTTGCCATTTCCTTTAGCTATTTGGAGTCATTCATTATGTTGCATTTTTTCGCAAATGTCAAAGATACCAAAAACGATAAGATCACCCCTGGACAAAAATGATGTAAGCCAAGTTTCAGGTAAAATAATTGAGCCGTTTTCGAGAAAAGAAAACATATAGGCATAAATACATACACAATAACTGCTTGCTTAAAGAGGGTAGATATATATAACAATATTTTTGAAATCCTAATTAACTCTTTAAATAATGTTTTTCATTGTTTTTTTTTTTAATTCAAATGAGGATTATACTTTCTAACTATTTATCAGGTGATCCAACGGGCGCTGAAAATTCCGAGAAGCAAATTGGATACAAATGAGCTTAAACAATGTCATGATCTCCTTCAGGAGTCTTGGAAATTTCTTGGAGATGCGATTCAAGGACGGCAGTTAAAGCAGCTTGATCCTAATGTAGACACTGGTCGATTTGCTGTAGATAGGCAATATAAAAGTGATACTATCATTGGACTAGCAATGTAAGTACAAATCTCAACATTTTTTCAGGATGGTTGAAAAGACAGTTCAGGTTTAAAAAAATTAGGCATTGAATGCAAAATAAAAATCCGTTGAAAGTTAATTTTGTTTGTATTTTTAGAAGATAAATTTATTTTCAAATAGTTTTATCAACGTTAAAAAATATATTATTTTACCCTAGAGAAGAAAAAATAGAGTCTTCTCGATGACACCTTATGAATAAGCTGTATCAAGTGAAAAATTTGGCAGACAGTTATGATTTAGTATTCGCCTCTGCTTGAAAACTCTATTCTTTTGCATTTAAACAATAAGAAAAAGGCTGTTAATATAAGTTGTTTATCTTGAAATGTGATAAACATACGAGATAGTTTTCAAGTCCCTTGTCACTAAAATACTAGACGCTATGTTAGTTTTGTGCATAACCTCTATCAGAAGAATCACTAATACAGACACTGATATTTCTAAATGTCGTAAAAACAAACGTGTTTCTCATTTTGATAGTTATAGGACCGTGACAGCTAGATCTCCGATGCTAAGGCTCCGTGAAGTATTGCAACAACTTTGACTCGTTGTTCACAATTCAAAACTATATTTTTGGCTGTTCTCCAGGTTCTATTGAATGAGATTTTCCAGTCTGCTTGTTATTTAGGCTAACCAATAGACTGATATTTTTATTCTCATCCTTTCCACAGAGATTTGATCATGTGCAAGCCATTAAAGGGCAAAACTAAAGTTCAGCTCTTACTTCTCTCCTTTTGTGGTTTGGATTCAATACCTCCTTATAGTAGAAGTGCATATGAAGAAACCTTAGTATGGAAACTTAGATTTCAAAATGATCTAAGTGCCGTATCTTCCCATTTGGATGGCTACTTGACAGTGACAGCTAGACTTCAAATGCCAAGGCCCTGTGAAGTGTTGCAACAACTCTAATCCATGGGTATACAATTGTGGAATCTCACAGAAGAGAGTAAGCTAGCCATTTCCTCACAGTAATCCAGATCAGGCACATATTCAAAACTATAGCTTTAGCTGTTTAATTATATGGCTTTAGCCGGGTTTTACTGAATGAAATTTACCAGCCCGTCTGTTAATTAGGCTAACGAAGAGACTTCGATACCTTTATTCCCCTCTCTTTGGCAGAGAATGGTTCATGTGCATGCCATTAAAGGGCAAAGATTAGAGGTAATGTCTCACTGTCTACCTATTTGTTTTGGATCCCACACCTCCTCGTAGTCGAAGTACCTATAAAGATAAGTTCATTACCCCCTTCCCCCTTAATCCTACGCCGCAAAAGATGAATTAACCCCTGATTCTGAAAAGACGTAAATGGAACACTAAAGATTACTTTTGACTAGCTTTGTTGAAATCCGGTGAAGTTCAAGATAAAATGGGGCCTCAATGATTGACAAAGAAAGTATTAAAGAGAGATTGGCATAATATATTGAAAATGTGTTAAGCTGTGATAGATTTGTAGGAAATGATATAAAGAAAGAAAAATGTTTGGTCAATTTGGCAGTGAAGGAAATTTTACTACGCAAAGAGTTGGAGACGGTACTAAAGTTTGATTAAACCTCTATATGATAAAGACGATAACAGCGAGTGGGGTATTTACAGATGATTTAGCTTGGTCTCTGTAGGAAGCAAATTGTCCAAGATGTTGATACTGATTAGGCTAAAAGATGCTATAGACGAAGTTTTAAGAGAATAGCTGTGTGGCTTTAGGAAAAAGAGAGGACATGTACACAAAATTTTCACTCTTAGATCAGTAATGGAGAAGTGCCTTAATCATCAGATCCTTTTAATCCTCAGTTGTATAGATCATGAACATGCAATTGATTCTCCTTATAGAAAGGCTTTAGTGAATGTCATATTCGGTAAAGCGAATAGGCACATTAAAATGATTAGTACTATCTACGAGAGTAGAGTGGCTAAAGTAGAAAGTGAGGTTAGTAGTTGGTTCAGTACAGAATCACCGTTAAGTATGGTTGTGTCCTATCCTCGTTTATATGGATTATTTTGACGGGTTTTTTCCTAAGGAACACGGTAGAGGCTGTAGAAGAACATGGTGTTGGAAAGGTAAGACTCTCCTAGAATTAGATTATGCCGATGAATTTAATGCCCTAGATAGAAACTTCTGTGAAAGAAATGAATGTTCAGGGTGGAAGAGTAAGTTTGAAATTAATTTTAAGAAAAATAAGTCTCTTTTATTAGGAGTCAATGAAATGAGGGTGAAGAGTTGATGTTAGAAAAGGACAAAATTGATCAAGTAGATAGTTGCACTTGCCTAGGTAGTATTATTAGCAAAAATGGTGGCTGCAGTGAAACCATAAAATGTAGAATAGTCAAAGGTGTAGAGTGTATATATAGTATATATATAGTAAAGGTGTAGAGTGTGTATATATAATAGCAAGGTGCCCAAAAGACATAAATAGGACACTTACTCTTAGCCAAATTCCCCTGAGATCTAATACCCCATTCCTCTATAAATTTGGATGTAAAAAAGTTTAGGAACTCCTTCCTACAAAGGTCAAATCGGTTCCAGATTCCCTAAAAGGCAATACTAGGACAGTAGTTCTTACGCATTGATGCTTATGTGAAACCTAATAGATAATCTGTGCCCTTACCCTTTCTTCGCTGAGTATAAATTATATATGGGCGCCCAAAAAGTCCAAGTAGGACACATATTCTCACTTCAAATAAAATTTGATTAAGATCCAATGATCTATTTTTGTTGATATACTGATGACAAACCGTAGTACCCCCCCCCCCCTCTTACCTTGTCACAGATTTCGGGTAAAGGATGGGCCCCTAATAGATCAACCAGGACACATAATCTTATTTTCTATCAGGTTTGATCAAGACCGATTCACCTTCTATGTTGGGTGTCCGGATGAAAAGAATTGACAGAACCACATCCCCCCTCCCTTCCAGACGTCAGGCTGCTCCAGACGCCCTAAAGACAAGCCTAATATATACATTTTACTTCTTGTCATATTTAGCTGTGATTTGACAACCCCTCCTGGTATATTTGAAATTGACAGGATTCGAAAACGAAGTATTCTAGGTTTCAAGGGTAGAGCGAATTGAGAAATGAGAAGGAAACCTTTTTTTGGGATGGGGGGTTGAAAGCTCGAGTGAATGACGGGAAGCCGCAAAAAGTCGGTTGTTTCATTAGAAGTGGTACTGAAACGTCATTTGTCCCAACTATGACTGATCTCCTCTACCTCCTATAAAGTAATATGTGTTGGTGAATGTAACTTATGGGTGAAGATGGACCAGAGGAGCATTTAACCTTTTCTAAATATGTGGAGCATATAGAATATGGGAACTTAGTGGAAGAGTTACTTTTGTCGTTGTTTAGATGTGTTTTGGGGTCAGATGAATTCAATTATTCCTTTATGTATTTTTAAGCGCTAGGCGTTAGACTAAGTTAAAATTGTTGGTGTATCAATGCACAGACACCACTGCAAGTAGGGCTGAACTTTCCCCAGGGAAAGTTGCAAAATGAAGGATGTCATTCGCCCGTGTTTTTTGGTGATTCACTTTGCGATCTCACCTGATTACTGGGGAGAAATAAGAGCTTCCAAATTCTTGATTATCCCTCAGGATAAGAAAAAAAATCTGGTTTATAGACATGTAACAACATAAATGTTGTTTTTGTTTTCTCTGAAAGAAGTAAATCGAGATATGTGAGAACTTTCCAGTAAACGAGATACCCTTTCCAGTAAAAAAAAGACAATGAAAAGAAAACATTATACGGTAGAAAACGGTTGCTGTGCTTTAGGGTTAACGCAAACATGAATCCGGTAAATTTTCTTAACGGTTGGCGTTTTTCCAAGTTCTATCTTATCAAACTGTAATTGTAATCGCAGCAAACACTGCGATTCGATAAACTAATGATGAATTTTATTCCCAGGACATCGGATGAAAGCATTTTCAAAGCTGCTCTTAAATTAGCGGAACGTTTTGACGTGGATGCTTGGGAAGTTAAGTACAGCTACTTCGCAGCATTATTTCTGGACACCAATATACCTGCGGGCAATCTTGAAGTTAAACTTGAAGAAAAAGAAATTTTACAAGATTTAAAAGAAAGACCAGAAGACTTAGAGGGAAGGTAAGTTCAAGGTTTTCCATAGTTGTATGTTTTTTGGACAGGGTAGACGTGCCTTTTACAAAGTGCGTCAGTTACAATTAGGTCTTCACAGCCAGATCACCATTTCTTTTATTTTTAGGGAGTCTGAAATTTTGGATAATAATTTAGACAAAGAAATAAACATTTTTTGTTCTTTTTTATTTAAAAGAAAAGATTAGAGTAATTTTATATTGAAAGTATTAACAATAGATATCTTGCGTTTTGGTGGTTTTATTAGGTTGTTTTATGGTGTACTTACCGTTGGGTTTTACGCCTTGACAGCGGTAAGGTACTGCCTCTTTTTTTCTTCTTCCTTTTAAGTTATACCAATTAAATGTTTTCCATCCCATGGACAAAACCTGCTTCTTGGGTTGATTATTTTTATTTTGCACGATTGGTTTCGGGGAATTTATTATAATAAGACTTTATACTAAGGACTTTATAATAGCTGCAGAACATGAAAGCGATAAATGATCGTAAATAATTGAATGAGTTTTAATTGCCCAGTCCTTTTTCATTGCAAAAATGAAAAAATGACCGCCTTTTCTCAAAAGAAGACAATAAAAAAGAAAAAAGACAATTATCATTATGAAAAAATAGGGAGGGAATTTAAAACTTTAAAAAAGCTTACATGAGATTTTTAGCCTAGAACAAGAAGAAATGACGCCAAATAAAGAAATATAACGTTGAAATTACGTTAATTACAGCGGAAAATGAGGCCAAACTTAAACGAACAGAAAACTTACAAAGAACCGAAACGAACAGCAAACCTATTCTATTTGAAAACTTACATAGCAAACTGTAATTTAAGTGTATGAAACAAGTTAATAAGTTTTTCTTCCAATTTTGAGTAATTCTTCTGATTACGAAATTGAGTCTTTCAGCTATAAAAAAAATGTATGTATATTAATTTCAACTTCCTCTAAGCCTATCTGTACTTTTTATTTTGATAGCTTCTATTCTGAACTGAAGGAAAGAATCTTCTGTCGACTTCAACTCCATAACTCTGATCCTGACTCATGTGTACTACTTTTTTAAGCACCACCTCCTTGTACAAAGCGTCTGCCTACCCGAAGCAGGAATAAAATCGAACCATTGAGAGGCCGGACCCATCGCTTTGCGAACTCTTTTGTTCCTTTTTTTTTCAGTGCATTTCATCATTCGTAATTTATTGACCTTGTAACTTACTGATGTTGTAAAAAATAGCGTAATTTAGTTTCGGGCTAGGCCAAAACTATGAAAGCTGTTTTTATTAAATGAACCTTGAATCTTTTTTTCAGTCTGATTTTGCAGATGGCGAAACTTTTTTTCATGTTTTCATTTGACTTTAAAACGCATTCCTCTGATAAATCAAACAGTAATGAAGGCAGGGTCGACCCGGACTTCAATGTTAAACCCCCAGAGAATGTCAATGTCTTCACAATTTTACCTTGAAATTTCATGCATTTGTTATATAATTCACTTATTTTTGTGGTTTTTTAAGCTTCATGAGTGAGCATGCTGACATCAATCGATTAACACAGTTTTACCAAGAAATTACCTCTTTCCTTTAGCGCTAGGAAACTATTATTGTCAATTTTCATAACCAGTCCAACCAGGAAAAAGAGTACAAATAGGCTCTGAGGTAGACTGATTGCAATAGATAAACCAAAATATCATCTGAGAATGTAATGTGTACGTGTGTCGAGTGAATTCGTGTATTTGAGAAAACTATTGCAATATTAAAGTAGCCATTGATTTTAAATCTGGGTTTACAGCAATACAGATGCTTATGCAGTGTGCTTAGCAAACTAAAAGGATATGAAGCACCAATACTAAGAAACTGTGCACTAATATGACATGATTACTGTGATGTTCTCAAAACGCCAAATTAATATTTTGGCATATTAACAGCAGAAAGTAAATAAGGAGTAAGGAATATAAAAGTATGTTTTCCCACTTAAATAAGACAATATAATTTAAATAACAACATATGCCAGGCAGGCGATGCAAAGGCATAATCAGAGGCAACGCTATAGCGTTGCTTATAGTAAAGGCAATACAGCTTCAATGTTTTATTGTTTATTTACTTATTATTATTTATCTATTTTTCCCAGAGGCACTTCATATGGAAGGGGTCGTCGTAAAAGCTTCAAAGGGGGTTCGCTCGATTGGAAATCGAGAGTTCTAGTGCCCTTTTTAAGGGATAAAAGTGATTGGAAGGCAACGAAACCCCTTCCACGTCCACCATTTCCCCAAACACATCCAATAAAAATTTCAAAATTGCCATTTTGTTCTGCGTAGCTAATTTCTAGATAGAAATTATGTTTTTGGGGAGGACAGTCCCCCACAACCCTCAGGGCAAGGTTGTAAGTTATGCCCTGGGGGCATATAAGCTTTTTATAGAAACCTTTGTCGTAGAAATTTCAAAAAGGGTTCATGCGATTGGAAATTCAAAGGGCTAGTGCCCTTTTTAATTGTCGAAAGTTATTGAAGGGCAAATAACCCCCCACTCTTCTCCACCTTTTTCCCAAACACATCCAATCAAAATTTTGCGATAGCCATTTTGTTCAACGTGGTTGAAAATTCTGGAAATTAGGTCTTGGAGGATGACAGCGCCCCCCCCCCACAGCCCTCAGGGCAAGGATTGTAAGTTATACCATGGGGGCATGTAAGGTTTTTATAGAAAAGGTTGTCGTAGAAACTTCAAAAAGGGCTCATTCGATTGGAAATTTAGATGGGTAGTGCCTTTTTAATAGTCGAAAGTGATTGAAAGGCAACCAGCTCCCCTTCCACGCCCACCATTTCCCCCAGCACATCCAATCAAAATTTTGAGATAGCAATTTTGTTCAACGTAGCTGAAAGTTCTGGAAATTATATCTTTGAGCATTACACCCCCCCCCCCCCCCCCAAAGTCTTCGGGGCAAGGGTTATAAGTTATGCCCTGGTGGCATATATGGTTGTTATGGAAGGAATGCTCGTATAAACTCCAGAGAGGGTTCATTTGATTGGAAATTGAAAGTTCTAGTTCACTTTTTAAGCGTCAAAAGAGATCGGAGGGTAATCAGTCCCCCCCCCCCACGCCCTTTTTTCAAAATGCATGAGATAGCTATTTTGTTAAAAAAAAAAAGTTCAAAGGTCATATAGCAAAAGCTCCGGTGTCGACACAACCCCCCAGGGCCCAGGGTTAGGCGTTGTAAGTTATGCCCTGGGGAATATATGGTTCTTGTGGAAGGGATGCTCGTATAAACTTTCAAGAGGGATCATTTGGTTGGAAATTGAAAGTTCCTGTTCACTTTTTAAGAGTCAAAAGAGGTTGGAGGGCACCTAGCGTCCCCCCCCCCTCCACGCTCTTTTTTTCGCAAACCCATCTGATAAGAACTTGATAAGAACTGATAAGAACTCTGATAAGAACTGATAAGAACTCCGAGATACCCATTTTTTTTAAAATAGTTCAAAGACCATATAACGAAAACTCCGGGGTCAACACAGCCCCCCAGGGCCAAAAGGCAGGCGTTGTAAGTTCTGCCCTGGGGGAATATATGGTTCTTATAGAAGGGATGCTCGTAAAAACTTCAGAGAGGGCTAATTTGATTTTAAATAGAAAGTTCTAGTTCAGTTTCTGAGAATCAATAGAGATTGGAAGGCAACTAGCCCCCCACGCCCCATTTTCTTAGCATGTTTTTGATAAAATTTTTAGACGGCCATCGAGTTTTCTGTAGTTCAAACGTTAGATAACAAAAACCCGGCTATTAATATAACCGATGCGGGGAAAATCGCTACCCATTGTGGCTTAAAGCACATACGGTTCCTATGAAAGGGATACTCGTATAAACTTCAGAGAGGGCTCATTTGATTGGAAATTAAAAGTTCGAATTCACTTTTTAATATTCAAAAGAGATCCGAGGGCAGCTAGCCCCCCTCCCACGCCTTCTTTTTCCAAACCCATCTGATGAAAATTTTGAGATGGACATTTTGTTTCAAAAAATAGTTCAAAGGTCGGAGAAAAAAAACTCCGTTGTCAATATAACCCCCTAAGGCCCGGGAGAAGGCTTTCTCAGTTATGCCCTAAGGGCATGTATGGTTCTCACGAAAGGGATGCTCGTATAAACTTCACAGAGGGTACATTTGATTGGAAATTGAAGATTCTAGTTCACTTTTTAAGAGTCAAGAAATATAAGGGCAACTAGCCCCCCCCCCCATGCCCCTTTTTCCCCAAACTCATCCGCTAGAAGTTTTGAGAGAGCCAGTTTTTTAAAAAATTGTTCAAAGATTAGTTAACAAAAACCCCGGTGTCAACATAACCCCCCAGGGCCCAGGGGGTAGGCGTTGTAAGTGTTGTCGCGGGGGCGTGTATGGCTCTTATGAAAGGGATTGTTGTATAAACTTCAAAGAGGGCTCATTTGATTGGAAATTGAAAGTTCTAATTAACTTTTTAAGAGTCAAAAGATATCCGAGGGCAACTAGCCCCCCCCCTCCACGTCCTAATTGCATCAGATGAAAATTTTAAGATCGACATTCTGTTGAAAATAGTTCAAAGTTAGATAAGAAGAACTCCGGTGTCGAGACAGTCCCCCAGGGCCCGAAGGTAGGCGTTGTAAGTTGTGCCCTGGGGGGCATATATGGTTGTTATAGAAGGGATGCTCGTATAAACTTCATAGAAGGCTCATTTGATTGGAAATTAAAAGTTTTAATTCACTTTTAAGAGTAAAAAGTGATCGGATGGCAGCTAACCTCCCCCTATGCTCCATTTATTTTTTCCCAGACGCACTTGATAAAGAAGAAGGGGTCGTCGTATAAACTTCATAGGGGGCTCATTTCAAAGAGGGCAAACTTTTTTCACTATGATATTGTTACTTTGATACCAGTTTTGATACTTTGATGAAGATTTGGTTGGTTTTTTTTTTTAAGTTTGATTTTGAAATAATGAATTTTTAAAAACTTGAAACTTTCTGCAATAAAAAACGAACAAAAAATAATAATAAAAAAAAACTTTCTGAAAATTAATTTTTTCAAAGAAAAGTAAAGGCAATTTTAAACTTAAGCTCTGGAGATAAAAATACATGCTAAAATTACAACTCAACACGGCCAGAAATTACTTTTAAAGAATAAATAAAACCCAAAACGAACAGAAATTAAATAAACAGTCATAGCAAAAAACATACAACAAGTAATAATATAAATGAATAAATAGATCTTAAAGCGAGTAATGCTTAGATTGAATATGAAAATCAAGCTTAAAACGAAAAAAAATATTTTGCTATTGAAGAATAAATGAAACTTAAAACGAACAGAAATTAGATAAACAATTAATGCAAACAAACTTACAAAAGATATTAATGTAAATGAATAAATTAATCTTGAAGCGAGTGAAACTTTGACTAAATATGAAGGTCGGGTTTAAACCAAACAAAAATTACCGCAAGTAAAAGTTGGGTTTCGTCTCCGTCTCTCATAGTAAAGTCAAGTCTACCGCGTTATTGGCACTACCTTGAAAACCAAATTTATGCAAAATATCGCCTTTCGCACCTATTATTAAAAATAAACATTCTTACCTGATGTCAAAAAGTATGGTTTTTGCTGAGCCAGAGCCTACAGTAAATGAGAGAAAGTGGAATTTATATTATTTGTCAAAAATGACTGTCTGAAGACGTTCCATTAAGCTTTTGTTTATTGGGTCCATGTTATTGATTCAAATGAAAAGGATCGACAGCCATCTGTTTGTACTAGTTACTTCTGTTCGTGAATTCAATTGTGTTTGTCACTTCGTTTTCTAAGTAGTCTTCGTTGTCTGGGACTGAGGCAGAGAAATGAGGTCACATTTGCTTCTTTAGTTTTAATTGTTCTCTCACGTCCTCTTACGTGAAGAAATTGGAACCCCTTTGCTCCTTTTCAGTAGTTACATTAGAATTTGATCTATGGCAAAAAAATAAATTTGTGAACCCAACACATGGTTTTTAATGTTGATCAATAATCTTTGACTATCTGATCAAAGGTATTCCATTAGTTTTTCGTAGTAGGTATCATTCTTTAGAAATTCACTTGACTCCTTGAGAATCTCAAGGGGTTTGGCATCTTCATTGTTGAGGCACAGATTGGAGAAAATGAAAATGTGGTGGCGTCAGCGAAATCTTGGAATATGCACTTTCGAGGCTCTGAGCAGTGTCTTACCCCACATCAGATCCAGTGACTTCCCCCGTAAAAGTTGGTGTGCAACTATCCAAGACTCCATAATGGCTAATATTCCTGTAGAAACTGTCTGTAATAACCGTTTCTTTGGTGTGGAATACATATAGACGAATGGGCCACCTTTCGGTAGCATGGTCTCTGAAAACGTATGTATGTATAGAAAAGGTATGTATAGAAATGTTTGGCAGTTTTAAACCGATTTGCTTTATCAAAGTTTTTACTCGATAGTATTTTGGCCCTTGTCTGTCCATAATCGTCTTTTTATAGCTCAAAGTTGTAAAAATTTACACTTTACCGTGGCACGATCTCTTGTGTTGTTTGTAGAACTGTAAATACGTTATCAACGTTAAAAACGAACTAATGTAAAGGTTACGTTATACGTTTTAAAACTACAACTTTAGACTTCCTCCCGAATGATTCCCCTAGTACTCTTCAATCACTAGTTCTATGTGATCACCCTGCTGAAAATAAAGAACAGACATTCGGTGCCACCTTTCTTTGAAGAAAACAGATTTTACTGTTTCTGGAAATAAGGGTTTTAAAACCTCGATTATACAGTTTTTGGACATATTGTACTTGGTGGTGTAATTTTCATCGATTTCTTCCTCTATCCATCCTTGTTCAGGGCATTTTATCCTTTTTTCTAAAATTATGAAAATGTACCCGATAAGGCTTCAGATTGACGTGCTTTGTAAGAAATGAAAAAGTGTATTTTTGTTTTCGGTTTACAGAAGACATCTGTTCTGAATCAGGTACGTACACTGGACGTACTCGTGTCAGTATCCCCACATCCACCCGCAAGCTTTCTCTGCAGTTTCAGGTGCATTTAAATATTGTATAATGAGAGAATTGACAGACATGGCAATTGATACCAATGCTTCTACTATCCCAAACTTTCTCTCAGTTTCCTCGAACTTACTCTAAAGAAAATTTGGCTCTTCGTAATATCGTCGATCAGCGTTAACGAAAAATAACGATTTTTATTTTGTGTTAAAGTCCAGGTATTTACGAGTGTGAATTTTCGGGGATATTTCAGACCACCCAATTTTCTTTAAGGGAAACACCGGGCATTCGAAGATAATGGAAGCACTGATTGACGACCTCCTTCCCCCCCCCCCTCCAAAAAAAAGAACTATATTCTCGCTGTTGAATACTGATTCATGTTTTATTCTGGATATATTTTATTTCACATTCGACCATATGAGAAAAAAAAGAGGTCTCGAACTTTTCTGTGCCAAACGACTGCTATTCATTATCAAAATTCCAAGTATATTTTTATGTATTTTCTTCTTTGCCCATGGAGTGGATCCATACTAGCTCCATCAATGCTATTGATGCAAGGTAAAAAAAAACAAACTAAAAGACAAATTTATGTTTTTCTTGTAGGATGGAGCTGTCAATTTATGAAGCTTTATCTGGAGTAGATCATGGCCGTTTAAAACTCTTCTATACCTTGCTTCTCTCTAGCAAAAATGCCACGAGAAAGGAAAAAGCTGAACATTTTCTGAAAGTTGTGAAGAAGCTTAAACAATATAAAGGTATTTAGTTTATTGGGTAGGTAATAATGGATAGGAAATTCCACAGGAATAAGTTCTGCACTATTGAAACTGGCTCTAACACTAGGCAGTGCGAGGCCGACCCACTAGCGAACGCTCATTTCCCTTCCCATCGTTTTCCAGTGTTTTACTTATTCTATCACCCATATAACATTCGATCTTGGATGTTAAACCTTCCTCTTGTCCCTCCCCCCTCCTTTGAGCATCATTTTGAAAAGCTACTCTTGGAATGTAGCTTCAGTGTATCTTAAGAACATGTCTCAGCCACACATAAAAATTATGTACAAATACAGAGCAATTGAAAACTTAATATGCACAAAATACCATACATTGAAGTGGAGATGTTGCCACATCTAACCACCTGTAAAGTGTATTAGGATATAAGTCGCCCTTTACTCACATCACAGAGAATTAAAGATATGTAAGATACATGTTTGAATTTATGACTCGAATACATCTTTCGATTTTGTATATTGAACAAACCAAAGAAATAAGGCTCTGCTTGAGGTGATGGAACTACCGCCTTTTGGCTATGCGAGTGACCTACTTGTTCAACTGATTTTTTTATCTCATTTGACAATAGAGTTCCCCCTATTCAATTAGTTGATAAATTAGCTCCTATTTTAAAAGGTAGAAAATAATGATGTTTATAAAGTTCATCTTTCCTGTCTATAACTGTTTCGTGTGCCATGTTTAAGTTATTTGAGTTGCTCTTTTTTGCTCTTTTTTATGCTTTTTTATGCTCGTTTTTTCTCTGATGAGTTGTCTTGGGTGGGCCTTTGACTCTTTTTTTGCTAAGGTTTTATAAGTATAAGAGAGGTGTTAATTTGTGTATTGAGGAATGCCTTCTTTATGTGTATTAAATTAGAGAGAAAAATAAGTTTTTCCAACTGAAAGTGTGGAGCAACATTAAAACTTAAAACGAACAGAAATTATTTCACATATAGAGGGGCTGCCCCTTTCTCAACCCTCGCTGTTTACCCTAAAATTTTAAAATTCTATAACAATGCTTCTCATTCAAATTCAACGGCCAAATTGTCAAAATTTTGAAAAAAAAAATCAAACTTTAGCATAATGAACGGGGGTTGTGGAAGGGGTAGCCTCCTCATACACGGAATAATTTCTGTTCATTTTAAGTTTTAATGTTGCTATTCACTTTCATTCGAAAAAACTTTTTGGGGGGTTTAATTTCTGGCTGTTTTTCAAATCATGTATGGGAATCCCCTTCTCTCCCCGCCCCCTGTGCAAATATTTATCTTTGGAAATTCCTCCAGAAAATTTCCTCTCCACGGAAAATTCTCCATGTGGAAAATCCCCCTCTCCTGCAGAAAATTTTCCCCAAAAAGTTTTGCATATTTCCCAATAACAAATACTGGGCCTTTAAACTAAGCTGAGTCAAATGGCTGTCTCAAAATTTTGATCAGATATCTTATGGGGAAAAGGCGTTTAGAAGGGTGGCTGGTTGCTCTTCAATTCTTTTGGTCACTTAAAAAGAGCACTGGAACTTTTTATTTCCGTTGAAATGAGTCCTCTCCCATCTTTTAGGACCATTGATTAGTTTTGACTACCCTTAAAAACTAATAAATGAATCAAAAATAAATCCCTAATCTTTCTTCAGGCAAAACTACAAAATTCCACATTTTTGTAGATAGGAGCTTGAAACCTCTACAGTATGGCTTTCTGGGGTCCCCTCCCTCGTTTTTTAAGAATCAGGAAAATTTCCAGGTGCTTAGCTTCTGATGGGTATCAAAATAAAATTAAAATTGTCAAGTAACGTTAAACTTAATGAATGTTATATATGCATGGAATCAGCATAAAAGCCAAATCTTTTGATGCATTAATCAACTGCTGGGTCGGTCGCTCCTTGCTTACAGTTTGCTACACCGAAATGTTTGGTAATATAATCTTAAAGCGAAGTTAAAAAGTAGATCTTCTATTTTTTATTTACTGCTGGGGTTAGTCAACATCACATTCCCTATTTAATAAATCACAACCCCCATCTAAGGCTTCTTCTTCCTTCTCAACTGAGTACTCTTGTATCCAAAGTAGATTTGATTTTTTACTGATGACATTTGCTGACGATTTTCTAATTATACGTCGGACTTTTAGTCAATGCATAGGGATGTTGTGGATGGTTGGTCACAATTTTGTTCCAATTGATACTTTATAAAAAGTCTGAATGCTAGAAAAATGGTTTTGATACAGGAAGATGCAACATTTATTGTTAGCTTCTGGCATTTTTTTTTTCTTTTTTTTAGATTTGTGGGTCTATTACTTTTTCTTCACCAGCATTTTTAACAGGTGAGGTTAAATGCGACCAATGTGCCCCAGAGGTGGGCAGGTTTGTCAGGGACATGTGGCAGGCTGGTCACAAAATGAGTCATCCGAATCAAGGTCATCAGAATCGAGGTCAAAGTCACTATTAAACACCATTTCCCTTTCACCATCAGAGCTCGCACCTCCTTGGGCAAAGAGTGTCCTTACTTTTGTAGTCTTTTGGCTTAATTTACTTGTGTTTTTCTTTCCACTAAAAACAGGCTTCCCATTTTTTGTTTCTTCTTAGCTGAAAGTTCTTCAATCAAAGAATTTTGACTGGTGTATCTGTGAGAACTTAAGACTTACCCTTGTTTGGTTTGATTGCATCTACTTTTTTCGATGATTGTTTTGGATAAGATCTTAATACATCTGGACTAGTCGCAGGAAACACTCAAGCTATAGGAGCTTAAGAAGTTGGCGAGCACCCTGGTTTCGCCTCTGAGCGACTCGAGCTATCTTGTGCTTCAATAACATTGGACACAATTCTTTGTGGAATATTGGATAGCTCAGATCTGTTGGTAACATCAGCAGCTAGGCATTCCTTATCCCCAAACACATGGGAATTGTAGATCCTGATTCCAACAGTCCTAAATTCAGAAGTGATATTTGTTGGAGTCAAATCACGAAGATAGACAGTTTCAACTAATTCTGTAATGTCATAAATAAAAATGAATTGTCCTGGATTTGTTGTCAGCCACATGTCACAAGCAGCGTTGTAGTATGACTTGAACACGCCATAACAACTTTTGTCCAGTGGCTGCAGTTTATGGCTTGTGTGTGGTCAGAAGTTTAATGCAATAATACGGGACTTTTTCATAAGCTCAAGGAGCTCAATGGTAACATGGCTGATCTGATTATCTATTAGAAGTAGCACTGGTCTCTCAACACTTGGCTAGCTTTGGTGAAAGAAGCGCTCCAGAAAAAAAAGTCCTCCAGTCATCCATCCTGAAGAATGACAATCACACAAACTATCATGTGTGGGAGATACTTTACCTTTGGAAAAATCATAGATGGTGGGATAGCAGTATCTTGAACTGAGACAATTTTGCGTATGGTGACTGGTACACCTCTTTCTTCAGACGTAATCCTTCCAATTCGTGTCTTTCCCTTCTCAACAACTACTTTCCTTGGATTTTGAACCATAGTCGTGCCAGTTTCATCTATATTCCAAACATCACAAGCAGTAAAACTTTATTTGTGCATTAGTGCCTTGTATATTTCAAACAAAGCATTGTCTACAGATCTGTTAAAAGCAGTTGCTCTTGCAATACTTATTGCTACTGGAGATCCAAGAGAAAACGTCTGGCTATGCTGTAAGATGGCTCAGCAAGACCAAGTCCGTATCAGCTGCTCCAGCTTTTTTTTTTCAGTGACAAGTACCCTTACCAATTTTCACCACAAACTCAAGTGCTAAGGTTCTGATTTCTTTTGGCAATTGTGATGCTCTGACAAGATATTGCTCAAGACTTTTCCCTTCTTCAGCTGTGAAAACTGTATGTTTTATACTGTGGCACAAACTGCTGTAGTTCAGTTTCACTAACAAAAAAAAAAGAAAGATAAAAAAGACCTATTGTTTTACCTGTTTTTTGTGTTTATAAAGTCAAATGGACTGATTGAAAGCTACATGCATTTTAAAAGGTAAATGAAATTGGTCTAGTTTGTTTAGAGACACTAAACAAACTAGACATCCTGATTCAGGTGTTTCTAGCAATTGTAATTTTTGACTGAGGATATTTTGGAGGGGGAAATGGGCTTAATTCGGTTTTGTTTTTGTATTGAATCCAAATATTCAACACTTGGTAGGGGTTTCCGTTCGAAAGTTGGCACTTGAAACTTTTGAGAAACTCCTGGCACTTGCGTAATGTAAGGAGGGGGGGAGGTGGTAAATTCCTTTTAGATTATATTTTTAGTCTTCTTTCGAAACCCCATAACCCCCTACCAAAAATAAGATCAATAAAATACTGGGTTTCTGGGATGTTATTACTGTCAAGATAAATTTTTGGCACTTTATATTACTTAATTATGTGTTACCGGTCTTCGAGCTAGATGTACTGAGTTTTTTTTTTCTTCTTTCTACATATGTCACTCCTTTTTCTCACTATCTAGCTCATTTTTGAAGAAAGTGCGATCTACACTTTATCGTTTTTTACCAAATAGTCGGTTACATGTTTTATCTTTTTATTTGGAATATACTCTTGCATTCGCATTTGTTAATCACAACTTGGTATGTCCCCAGACAATCTCTGGATAACTGTGTTCAGTATTTGCTATTTTTTCTACCTTGTAATTGGATGGGGGTGTGTCCTTGTTTAAAAGCTTTGTGTAGCAATGTAAATGAAGGTGTTTGTTATTACTATCTTCCATGTTTTTTATTACTAACTTCCTTCTAATGCTAGTTAAATTACTTGCAGGAATGGATTTTAAAAGGTTGATATCCGGAAAAGAGGGCTTCCTGGAAACCACATTTCCAGTTTTATCACCCGAAAATGTGAACAATATTGTGAAGCTTGGAGTCACCGTCAGTACTACAGGGATTACAATCTCACCTAGCTCAATTTATGGGTCGTTATCAAAGAAAGTCGTTTTTGAGGTAATTCATTGGCTATTGATGTATAAAATTGACCGAAAAGGAGGGTTCGGCAAGGTTAATAGGTCTCTAATGATTCTGATGCTGCTAGATATGGGTTTTGCTAAAGTTGGCTAAAGTTGATTTTAATTGAATTTTGTCTGTCTGTGTGGCAAGTTTTGTAAGGTGGAGGTAGGAGAAAAACAATGTTGAAAACTGTCTCCTAAGCTGTTAACGTTATATCTAAAATATTGAAAAAAAATAAATTTTTTAATAAATCTTCAAAAACAAGAAGTAGTAACGTGACTCTCCTTTGGAAAGAGCAGATGAGTTTAAATCACTGTGGGGATGAATTTTCTGCATCAGTGGTCCTAACCTGGGGCATCCGTACTCCTAGGGATACGCCATAGACTGTTTAGATGTACAAACAAAAATTGTCAGGGCGTCAAAAAAAATTATTAAATGAAATTATGGTCCTGCTACTGAAATAATAAAAACAACTCGTTGACTTAATGAATAAGTCACGAAACCATTCAAACAAACAGAATTTGGTGCCGGAAGGTGCACAATTTCTTGGCGTAAAACGTTGTATGCAAATGCTGTGTAAGATGGTGCTACGGGGGCTGTTGCAAATAGAGTTTCAAGTGTGGTTTTCATGTTTTACCTGTAAGTTAACAATTTCATTTGTGTAAATTACTATAAAGATCCCGGTATGGATAAGAGGCTAGCAAGAGGAAAAAGGGAAAGCTACAGCCTTATCTAGAATGCTTTCAGTTAGCAAGTTCTTTCCAAAATCCGGAGAAAAAGAAAATTGGAAACGACCTGTCATCACTAGAACAAAAAAAGAAATTATTGCGAAGATTGCATTAATTATGGATATCCCTATGTAGGAGATGAGGCCTGCCCTAAACCACGATGTGCAATATGTCGGGATATATTGTCGAGTGGCTGTGTGAAATCTTCCTTGCTCTTGAGACATTTACAAACCTAAGATGCTAATTATACAAATAAGGATTTAAATTTTTAAGTGCTTTAAAAAAATAAGACTAAATCTGGTTTAACGATACACATAGAATGCGCAAATAAGGGTCTTTAAAATGCCGTTGGAGCTAGGTACGTCGTCAGCTTCCGTGTTGCTAAGTGTTGCAGAAATAAAACAAATGCTTAAAGTTTGATTCTCTCCTGTTTAAAAGACTTACTTACACGTCTTGCCTTTTTGCAATCTCAAAAGAAATGAAACTCAAGGACAAAAATTAAAACCACGCATTGAAATTTATTGATTCTGATACTATCTATTTATTTATTCGAGTGCTTTGGATATACAATATTTTTGTGTTTCATCTTCTGTGTATACGTGTAAATCGGGAGGTGTTCCCACCCGTGAAGTAGCCACATACAGTGGTCCATCTGAGAAGCACAGATTCTTCAAATCTATTACATATACTTGCAGCGATTGTCCTTTTGCTTTGTTTATGGTCATTGCAAAAGTGAGTCGGACTGAAAATTAAACTTTTAAATTCAAATGGCATATTCATTGGGTCAATTGGAATACACGGTAATAGTACATCTTTGTGCTTGAGTTTGCCATTCAAAATTGTGGCCTCGATGATATTTTTCAAAAATTTTTTAGCGAATGTTTCGCACCGTTACAAAGTTGTAGTGGATTGATGTTTCGGAGAAGAATGGTAGCTACTCCAATATTCAGTATTAAAATGTGTGTTGGAATACCTGCAAATCCAGTGAATTCAGGAATTCCGTTGGGTAATTGACCTCGTCGTCTTGATTTATCACCACATCTATGGACTTATATGTTGTCGATTCGCCTAGTATTCCATTTGGAATTCATGGCATTTACATCATTATTGGTAGTGGCTAATATAGCATGTGCCATGGGCCACTGATGATTTTTGCAATTTCACGTGAATTTTGGAAAAACCTTCTGTATCTATCCGTCTTTAGTTGATCTTATTTATAAAAGTTTGCTGACAATGTGTACATTGCGTAGATTTGTTGATTGCCATCTTCCCATTTCCAATATCAAGCTGTTGTTTTGCGAAACGTTTTACGGATGTATTATTTTGTAGTTGAACATTCATATTGGTTTTTAAAGTACTTTCCTTACGTTTTCCCATAAAAATGATGATTTGAGACATGCATCAAGTTCAAGTTGAACGTGGAATAACCGGCAGAGTTTGACGAAAATTTCCATACAATAAAAAATAGTGCTATACCGAAGGGCTCTTCACTTTCCCTCAAATCTTGCAGCTCACGATCAAGTGCTTTCAAGTCTTTTTTTTTTTACTAAATATGCTGTTAATCTTGCTACAATAGAAAAGTAAAAAAATGGAGATTGTTTAGCTGGAAAAAAAGATAAAGTGATCTTATATTTGAACCAATTGAAATATGTACTGGAAATAGACCCCGGTGCCGCGCCGATGAGGGAAGACCGGCGGCGGCGGGGCCAAAAACAGCACGCCGCGCCGCGCCGCCGGTAAGATGCCGCCGGATCTTACCGGCGGCGTGCCGCCGGATCAATGTTGACCGCAAACATTAATGTTTTCATCAGTATCTCGAATCACAGCTTAAATTTACAACCTATTCGAGCCTATTCATGAGTTCAAAACTTCACTAGTCGCTGGCCAGAAACTGGTCTTCTTCGTTATTCATCAAGAGAAGTAGAAATCTGGTAAAAACGAAATGGCTGTGGCGTTTCAGAACCCTTGCATAATACGAGTAGTTGAAGTATCTATTAGCTATGTATTCTTAACATAAATATTTATCAAAATTGGTAGTTTTTTTCATCGAGCACTACTGCATACAAAACTTCAAATACCGTATCACAAAATTCGTCAGTTATCTGGGTAAAAACTTTGAATATAACTTTGAACATAGAAGCTTAATTTTTTCATAATGCCCTTTGCCTATATCTCTTTTGTCACCTTTAAAACAGTTGAAATGGGCGACTTTGATGATGATTGTTTTATTTTTTTGGCTCTTTCGGATTCCTAAAAAGCCTTCTTGTATTAAAAACTGGTTTTAATCAAAATTTTTAAAAAAATGCATTTTAAAGTTTTTTTGGCTTCTTTATAGAATATATGTCATGTAGGCTAAGGCTGAACTGCTGCTTTTTTATTGCTTTTGGCTGCTCTTTTGGATATTATTATTTTTTTCTTTTGAGGATTCATTCCAAATTATAAACTGATAAATGCTTAATATCACTCAAATTATAAACTGCATCTAAAAAGGAGTAAATTTATCAAATTGAAAAATACATGATGAACACTTTACATGAAAAAACTTCAATTACAATGAAACAAAAAACACTTAATGGTTTATTTGGTATGAAGAAAAATGAAGTGCCAGCTATTTTCTTAGGTAAAAAATGAAAAGCTCATCCGTTTTAAATGTAATTAAATGAAATAATATGCAGACTATAGTAGCTCCGGGAAGATGTTTAGATATGCATCCTAGTTCGTCACTTTTAATCCAAGCAAAATGTTAGGACACTTAGCGTCAGCTATTGGGTTTAAGCTTTGATTTCCAAATGCTCACAAAAATTACCAAACTTAAGAAAGCCGCAACAATAAGTCATCTGTGGTCAAATTACTCAAAGACTCCTCTTTGATCCCCACCCAGGCTCAAAGCTTCTACTATGGTCATTTCCATGGAAATCTCCAAAGAGTTTCTTTTTAAAATAGCTTTCAAGCGAAGTTAGGGGTATTTAGCCTTTTTTGCTTTTCTTCAAAGCTTTGAAAAAAGTGTTAGATTTGTTATATGTGTGCATATTTTTGGTAATCATTTGTGGGGTGATCGAATTTTTTAAACCCCTGTAGATACGTAAGAACGTTGCAACATATAGTACGCTGAGGTCATAAGACTGCCAAAGACTCCTCCTTGAACCTCCCAGATTGAAAGCTTTTATTATGATCTGGCCTTTTAATGTAACTTGGGCACTGGACCAAGGTCACCATTGTTACTCAAGCGCACCGTTATGTGGGGATATTAATATCGCTTTTGTCACACCAATTCGTTATAGTGTGAATCTGCCTGGTACATATGAATGAATGTTTTTAAATTAAACCCGTTTCATCAATAAGAAAAAAAAACGGGTTGGACGCATATGTCCATTTCCCTTTGGACGATAAAACCATGTAAGTGCTGTATCAAGTATAACTCACGAAAATCTTGTTAATTTTTGTCAACTTTTCAACTTTTTGGCATCCCTGCTTTCAATAAAAAAAAAATCAATTTACTATCACTTAAATATAATAAATCCCTATGCCCCTCCCCTCTGATTACCATTTCGATAGGACACCGTCTCTGCTTTAAATAAAAAAAAAATAATTAGCTTATTGGCACCCCTGCTTTCAAAAAAAAATCGAGATATTATCATTTAAATATGATAGCTCACTACACCCCCCCCCCCTCTGGATACCACCTTGATATGATGCCCTCTCTCCTTTAAATTAAAAAAAAATTAACTTTTTGGGATCCCTGCTTTCAGTAGAAAAATTTTGAGATATTATCATTTAAATATAATACCTCCCCCCCCCCCTCTGGATACCACCTCGATAGGATACCGTCTCAGCTTTCATTAGAAAAATAATTTACTTAATAATTAACTACGTCACTATATGGTTCAAACAAACTTAGTGTTCCTTGAAAAAAAATTGAGGGTATGAGTAAAGGGGTACAAAGACAACAACAAAAATATCAAAATTATTCAGATATACCTCAAATTATTGGAAAACTGAGTCATAGATTCGCCATGGCGTTCAATAAGATCCAAAGAATCTAATTAAAAGGGAGCACATACAAAAGCCAAATTAGGCCAGTAGCCTATGAGAAATCGCAAAATGCCCAAGACAATGAACAAGCCCTAATGGGGGCCCTGGTTCTATAAAAATATTTCAATGGTTTCCTTGGTAATTCTATATCATTTTTTTTGGTCCCCAATTTAAATGAAAAGATACTTGTCGTTTTTGTATCCTTGCTTTTAATAAAAAAATGAGTTAATATCATTTAAAATCATAGCCCGCTATCCCCCCTACTATAGGCAATACTTTAAAACTTATTTATGTACCCTATATTGGGGGTAGCTTCCGTTTCAGTCTTTAATTCCCCAACCTTGTACATAGCTTAGTCTATGGCTAAACTTTGTCTCAATAGAAGTTTTTTTTGTGTGGGGGGGGGCGCTAAAAATTTTTCAGAAAGAAAATTATATTTTCTATAAGGTGTTCAACAATTGATTATTAAACATTAATAAAATCTTATCTAAAAACAGCAAAAAAAAAAAACTGCAAACTTACACTTCAGCTGTAGAAACAATCTGTCGGCTGTCAATTTCAAAATCCAACTGAAGGCTGAAACTGTATAGTAGTGAATGCGTTCTATAATTCTATTCAACTTGAAAATAAAATTCTTGGCTACGAATGATGTAAGAAAAAGCGATTGGGAAACTGCATTCGAAATTATTTAAGCTCATTTCATAAAGACGATACTTTTTTTTGTCATCATATGAAGAACTGTGTATATTGCAATATTTGCAATTGCATATTGCATCTGTCTGGTTTTTATGCAAAGTAACAAAAGGGACGAAAATTAATGAACAAGAGAGAAGTGAAGAATTATGGTATGCAAAGTAATATTTGGCAGGGAAAGTGACTGGTGATAAATCACTAGGGGTGGCACCGTGATTGCGTGATTTTCGGGGATTTGGGGAACCAAATTTTTTTTCGGGGTCACGCATAGATTTCCGGGGAAATACCCGAAAAGTTGGGGATAGTGCAAGCCCTGCTTGATTTCTAATCAGGAAAATCGAAATACTAAACCACACGAGAAGGAAAAGCTCCGACTTTCCGGTTGACGCAATAAAGAATTGCCGCAAAATTAATTTAAAGTCGACCAAACGCCGCCGAAACTGCCGACGGCGGCGCGCCGGTGGTGTTACGACACTTCGGCGGCGTTCGACCGTGCCTCTCGTCGGTGGCGTTCGGTCGATCCGCCGGCGCGGCGCCGGGGTCTAACTGGAAACCTCATCTGGATTATACCTTCTCCTATAAAAATTAATTTATAGGGGAATTAAATAATTTCCTATAAATATCCAACCAGGGCTAGCCCAAGAAAAAGCGGGCTCTTGTGAGGAAGGTTGTGGATGTGGAAATTCAAAAGGGAAGAACAAAAAAAGGATCTAGCAAAAATTGTATTAAACGTCCTAAATTCAAAAACGTAGTTCTCGATTTTTATTGATTAAAGTAACGATAATGTTCTTAAATTTAAAGGCATTATAGGATAATTTGCCCCTCCCCCCTCTCTTTCAAGGAACATAATATTTCGAAATATTAAAGATATGTATGATGATGTTGAACAGATTTATTATTACAAGAATAAAAAAAAAAATTTTGCTGTTCAAGTTGAGGAAAGTAGACACGCTACCAGTTTTGTAATTTTACTAGTCATTGTCCGATATTTTATGTAGTAGTAGAAGAATAGTAGTAGTAGTAGTAGTAGTAGTACTGTAAGTAAGGACCAGCACTTTGTCACATGTTTACAGAATGCACTAGAGGGGTGGATGTGTTTAAGGTGATAAATAATTTTTTCTGGTATTCGGGCTCATGTCATGAGAGTAGCTCCTAATTTCAATTTGAGTCACTGTTCCATTTATAGACAAAATTTAATATCTAAAAAACCTTCCGTGCCATTTAAAAGCAGTACCTGATAAAGCTATAAAAGTGGTTCATTTCATAAAATGTAGACCCACAAACTCAAGGTTTGTTGAAACTCTGTGTCACGAGATGAATAAGTGCTCAGTCGACATTGCTTTCAAACAGTTTGAGATAATGATCTGTAAGTAAGGACCGACTCGGGTCAATAGTAACCGAAACTCTAAAAAAGGAATTCTGATAACAATTAATTTGTAAAAAATTAAAGTTTGTGCTGATTTTAAACATGTGAAATTCATTTAGTTTCGTATTAACTTTAAAAGCTACGAGCCTCAGAAAATTTGTGTGGTTTTCGAAAAAAGAGGAAACACTCCTGACAAGTCAATCAGTCTTTATAAAAACCCCACCATTAAATTCACTATATCAGCGAACCTGACCGTAGAGATTTCAAGATCGTATGTACAAAAATGTAGAATTTTGCTCTCTTTTTTTTCCAGAAGAAAGATCACGGATGCAAATCTATTTGATTTTTTGTTTGTTGTTTTGTTTTTCTCAGGGATGATCGTATCAAACTAATGGTGCTAGAAGATCGGGGTAGAGCTCCTTGGAACAGAAACTAAAAGTTTGAGTACCCTTATGTGGTGACCAAAAAGATGGTGCCACAGGAAAGTGGCGTTTTCTGATATTTCGTGGCACCAAACCACAATTTCGCACCAAAAAGGACCAAGTTTCTATTGATTGAAAATTCTGAGATACCATATCAGTTTAAAATTAGCAGAAATCTGTTTTTTGTGCTTCCCAGTGGCAGAGGAAGTAATCCCCAACGGTAGCCCATTCGTTCCAGAAAAGTCATGTAGTCAGCACAAGATAAATATGGACATTTTAGTTAATTCCTAATTTCACTAAAAAAAAATTCTAAATTCGTCGCGCCAGGTACAGTTAAATACCTGACTTGCCGCTATCTTTTATCAGGGTTTTTGGATGACTATTGAATCTCGCTTTGAAAGAGTCAATAGAAAAATTTTGGGGAATAACTTCTTCAGGAACATCATTCCAGGGTCGAAATGCGACGTCGGATGAAGTTGTTCTTCAAGTACTCTGTTCTCGGCTTGTCGACCTCAAGATAATTGGACCGAGCTTGTGCCTTCGTGTCTGTTTTTTTGGTTGGACAATTGGAGGCACAATACGAGAAAGCTCGTGATAAGCAGGTGAATTTAATTACTTGTGCAAAACTACCATCGATGCTACAAAAAACCTCTCACTAAACGACTGGAGAGTCGTGTGGAACAACTGAACCTGTCCTATTAGCCCTATTTTGGATCTTTTCGAGTGGTGTAAACAACGTTTTCGGAGCACCAGCATACAGCGCGCATCCTTGCTCGGCAATGTGTCTGATACAAAACATGTATGGTGGGATGATCTAGGTGTGCGATAGAAGGTTTTTGCAGCGAAGGGTTATCGCCAGCTTTCATGCGCAGGATGTTCTTACCCGATCAAGGTGGGTGTTCCAAGAGAGATCTGCGGCAAAGTCGTTTCCAAGGAGACGAAGCTCTTCGACTTTCTTTATAGTTTCGTTCAAGAAGATGAAGCTAGGATGTATGCGTGGTGCTTTTGATCGGGAGATTATCAACTCTTTTGTTTTCGATGCGTTGAATCTGGCCATCCAGGTATCAGAACACTTTTTAATTTCCAAAAGATCTGTCTGTAGGGGCAGGGAGGGCTTGATTGGGTCACCATGTGACGGGATGACTAAATGTGTTGTGATGTCGTCATCAAAGTGATGCAGAGGGCTTGCAAAGCTATCTCTCATATCATTTATATAAAAAATGAAAAGCGTCGGTCCCAGCATACTACCCTGGGGCACACATGCCTTTATTGGGTATTCAAGGGAGGTGAAACCGTCAAGAACAACCCGCAGTGAACCGCCAAGAAAAAAGCTTTCAACCACTTCTAACAGTCGTCTTCTGAAACCATAAGCGTAAAATTTCTTCAATAGGCCGTGATGCCATACTCTGTTGAAGGCTTTAGCAATGTCAAATGGCAGCAACCTTATATCGTATCCTTTCCCTAGAAGTTCGATCCACTCCTGGCGCTGGGTCATTAAGTAGTCAAGGGTTGAACGCTTCCGGCGGAATCCATATTGGCGGTCACCCAAAAGTTCATTTGGCTCCAGCTAAAAATAAACTGAATGTTTTCAAACCTTTCCCTATACTTTCCCAAAGCAGGAGAGGACGCTGATAGACCTATAAGAACCCATGATCAGTGGATCACCTTCTGGTTTAGGTATAGGAAGGGCATAGGCATATTTCCATAGAAATGGAAAGGTTCCAGAGGAAAAACACAGACGAAAAAGTTATGATAAATATCCAGCCAATTCGGCACAGGAGGTCTTCTAGACAATATTTGGTATTGTCAGGACTCATGCATTTGGTCGTATCAAGACTCTGCAGAATGCGAAGGGATCCTGGGAGTGTTTGGTCTGAGCCTTTAATACTGTTACTGAGGAGGGGGGGAGTAAAAATGTCCCTCTCATTACCGCAATCTTTTCCTATGTAGCATAAAATATTGCGTTTACCTGCCTACCGGCCAAAGGGAGAAAAGGTGAGGTAGGTCATTATTGGCCTTGTTAGGAAATGTTGTCGTTTTTTTCGGGGGGGGGGGGTAGAGAGGGGACTGGAAAATGCTATAAGGATTTTGGTTTTCAGTGTGTTTAAAAAAAAATATACGTTATGTATATATATATATATATATATATATATATATATATATATATATATATATATATATATATATATATATATATATATATATATATATATATACAATACGCCGTATTTAAACATCAGAGAACCCGGTTGCGATGCCTTCAGCCGCGTAGATGATCAAAAGTCACGCAGAATTTCCATCCTTATGAACAATCATACCCCTTTTCCATTCACCCGAAATTGTCAATAAGGACTTATTCAACAAAACAACTGTTGATCGAAATTCTTGACTAAATATTCAAATTTTTTCTAAAATCTTGATTACAATCTAAAATTTCAACTCTTAAGTAGAAAATCTGAAAAATCGGGACATTGCCAAAAAATTTGTAGCTATTGTCATATACAATTTATCGGCAAGAAACTGGGTGGCTATGGGGCCGGTACCCAGACCATATCTAGGTTAGGCCTGGACATGATTTGAAAGAAGATCATAATTTTTTTTCAACTAACAGTAAGGAGTAATGTTAGTACTTAAAATGAGCAGATATTATTCCATATATGAGAGGGGCTGCCCCCTCCTCAATTCCTCGTTCTTTACGCTAAACTATGACTTTTTGTCCCATTTTTTTGAGAACAACTGCTGAAACACAAGGCCGTTAAATTGGACTAAGAAGCTTTTTTAGAGTACTAAAAAACTTTAACGTAACGAGCATGGAGTTGAGGATAAGGCAACCCCCCTCATATATGGAATAATTCTGTTCGTTGTAAGTTTTAATATTGCTCCTTATTTTCAGTTGAAAAAAAGCTTGTTTTTTTTATTTATTATATGCAGAAGTGAGGTAGTCATCATGTGGTGAAGTCCTTACCCGGCTGTTTGAAACCTATACACGAAGTTCAAATTTTTATGATGATCATTCTTTTCAGTTTTCATCAAAATTACACGACGAAAGACTTTTGGGTACTTATCAGATATTGTTCTACAAATAAATATGTTAAATTTAAAACTTCAAAATAACGCAACAACGATCTTTGATTTTTCGGTTATATTTGAACCTATGATGAAAAAATTGGTTAGCAGAAATAAGTCAACTAATTGTTGAACATTTGAAAGGTTTATAATTAGAATTGCGGGAGTATTTTCCCAAGCCTGGCAACATGAATGATAGACTTTTAGATCCATTTGAAGACGGGTACTTCAAAGTAGCTAATTTGTCCATAAATAAAGAAGGGATTAGTTGAATTGTCAAACAAAACCACTTTGAAATCCCAGCTGACAACAAAAAAAAACTTGGGCATGAGATTCTAGGCATCCATTAACAATGAATGTGGGCTCATTCTGATAAGGCACTCAAGTATTGTTGTCGTTTACCAATACGC
Source organism: Artemia sp. Qi Xiang Cuo (assembly GCF_049724085.1). Taxonomy (NCBI): domain Eukaryota; kingdom Metazoa; phylum Arthropoda; class Branchiopoda; order Anostraca; family Artemiidae; genus Artemia; species Artemia sp. Qi Xiang Cuo. The sequence continues at coordinate 26,503,065 of NC_142804.1, read as the reverse complement.
ATATACTGGAAGGCGCTTTCTCTTCGTCGTTTTCATAAGATATAGATGCCGGAATAAGTAGAATGCTGTCCTAGATTAAGATTGCAGTTAGCCTCAGTGGAATCCGATATGAATGAATTATATGCCACAAGGATAAGGATCACACTGAATACAGATATATGTCAAATAAAACACTAATTAGCAATTTTGTATTATTTCTGTATTGTTTAGTTTTTTTTAGAATTTGCGCATATTTGTATGAAATGTGAGCATAAATATACTCGCTTCTTCTATAATAAAAATAGGAAACCTTTTAATTTCAATCTATTCCCATATCTAAAAAATGTAAAGCGATGGAGGTGGGGGGGATACGAAGTATATAACTGACTTGATAAGAGGTAACCTACGGTAATTGAAAATTTTTGGGAACCACTGATCCAGTGGCGTTGTTTCGGGGGGCAAGGGGGCACTTGCCCCCCAATGATTCGGAGACAAAACTATTATATTGCCCAGGCCCCTTGACTCTCCGGATGGAGAGCCCTCTTGTCCCCACCAATAAAAATGCCGGAGCTATGCCCCTGCACTGATCCATACAAATCGTACAAACTTTTTTGATTTTTAAGATGCAAAACTTTTTAATTCTGTGATGGTCCAGTGGATTCATCCCTGCTTGACCATATAGGGCCCAGGATTCGATTCCAAGTGCTGCAGGGCTGCAATTCCATGAAGACTGCATTAGTGTCCCCAAATAATCAAAGAAGAAGAAGAGGAGCTACCCCACCCCTTATCCCCTGATCTTTACACTGAAGTTTTATAAGGCTATGCTGAAATCGCTTATGAGTACAGCAAATGTAGATATGGAGTAATCGTGAATGTTCGTTTGCCGATTATTTTTTAAAACATGTGAACATAAAATTTTGCTGTTTAAGTAAATACACGTCAACAAGCGCTTCCAGTCTTGAAGCGTTGTGAAAAATACTTACATAACATTTTTAGCGTAACATCTGTAGTTTATGCTGTATCTGTGTAGTTAATGTGTATGTGTAGTAACATTTGAACTGAAAATTTTGTCGTTTAAAGCAAATGCACGTCAATAAGCTCTTCCATTCTTGAAATATTATGAAAAATACTTTTTGTAACATGTTTAGCGTACAGAGAGGGGGTCTTCTTCTTCTTCGGATTATTATGGTGATGCCTCTGTATAATCTCTTCACTAGAATCAATTTCTAGTCCGTGTGGTGGGTTGCTGCAGCTGAGATACTGCCCAGCAGAGGTTAATATCGCTGCGCCACCATCGGATGAGAGAGGGGATTCCCTCATATGCGGAATAATTCTTATTATTTATGCAAATATATCTGTAGTTTATGCTACATATATCTGCATCACTGGATCAATTAAGCTGGCTTGTGATATTTCCCTATATTTGTAGAATTCGGTAGAACTAGGGCCTTACAGAAAACTGAGACTGCTTGAGTTTTTTTTCTTCAGGCTTCTTAAGGACTTTTCTTCTCCTAATATTTTTTTTTTTATTATTATTATCATGGTTCCTGCGTCAGATGCAATACCCATAGTAACTTAAAATTATGAAAATTGTTCTGAAAAAACCTATCTAGTGAGGAAGAATTGTCATTTGAAGCTGATCCAGGAATGGTATCTGGTTATTTTGGTTAATCTTAATGGTAAGTGCAAAAACAAGTATATGGGGATTTTGAAAAACCACTTCTGAAAAAAATAGTCTGTAATCCCTTGAAAAAGATGTCAGTGTCGAATCCAAACGAAAGCTGCACTGTTGGAATCACCAATGCCGAAAACCCTCACAGAAGGAAAATTTTAGTCCTCCATCTTCACCAACAAGGAAAAACACCTTTTCCCTTGATAAAGTGAAAATACAAAACCGACGTAACCAAACAGGACTAGGAGCAGAGAATTTTTTAAGTAGCCTGCAGATAAAATATAAAAAAAACTCAAGTAGGCTCACTTTTTATTGAAGCGCTGGTTCTACACAATTGTACATATATAGGGAAATGTCACGGGTCAGTTTATTTTACCTAGTATTGCAGATATATGTTTCATAAACTACGAAGCAATCATTTTTATGTTCATTTAAAATTTGAGTTTCCCTCTTTACTTCCATCAGCAAACCTGTTTTTGTTTTTTTTTAAGTTTGTTCTTTTTTAGTCTTTGAAAATATGCACAATAAATCTTACAAAAGGATCTTTGTCTAACTTAGATGAAGAAACAAAAGCATTAAACATATGTTTTATTTCGTACCTCTCGTAAACTTTCCCTGGGCTCGAAATACAGTTTTTTTTTATAATGTTTAAATAGATTTTGTATCTTGGAATATTCAAGCTACAGCCTTTTTACCTTTTCGGGGTAAAATTGTTTCTTTGTGCCACACAACAGTACAAAGTGCATTTTGTTGTGGCACAGTTTTATCGCTACATAAAAGTAGTGCTTGAACCTTTAATCTCCGTTGGAACGAGCCTTGTCTTGATTTTCTGTAACCATATGTTCATTGATTCACACCTGGGAAAAGACCACTCTTTTGTATTCTAAACATTTCATGAAGTTGGAAATTATTTTGATGAAAAATAGAATATGCGACTTCAGTTTGGTTGTATTCATAATGATTTTCTCTAATATCTGGATTTTTTTAGGGCTATCGGGAATTTTTGTTGTTCTTCTTTTTACTTCCCTAATCTTGAGGTGTCGTGCAAAATATGTGATTTTATGACAATTGTAACTGACACCGAACTGACGCAAGTCGCTCATGCAATTGGATTCGTTAGTTGAAGATCTATTCATTCACTAAGCCAGAATTATAATATTTCTCAAACTCGTTGAGAATGATGAAAATTTGCTTTTAAAAAAATTAGACATCTTTTTCGAGACTTTTCAGCCAATTTTCAACGTAGTTTAAATAAAAATTTGTAAGATGTAGTTCATTTGATAGATGAAGCTGAATATTGTCTGTCAAATGATATTAAAACTCATTGTTCTAATTGTTCTTCTCTTTTTTTCAAGGGACATTCTAAACCAGGTCGACCGGCGCATAGTTATGCCGAATGGCTAAACAGATTTGACGAATGTAAAGAATTTATGACTAAACTGAATCATTTGGATTTCCTTGATGTTATTGACAGCCTTTGCTTCAGTCAAAAGGCGACAGAAACGATCCCAGTACAGACAAGATGTGACTTCTTAAACAGAGGCTTAAAATCTGTTCGTCAAATAATTGGTAAACTAGCAAAGGAATTCAAAGAAGAAGAGATGTGAGTCCGTTCTTCTTTAGTTAGCTTTTCAAATCCATTACCAGACCGATTAATTAAATCATAATTATTCATTATCTTCATTCATCTAATTCATTAACTGTGCTTCCAGTTTCGAGAAGAAAAGCGACGGGTTCTAAACTGGGCCAGGGCCAATATACTCAGCGGGAAGGTGAGATTGCTTGTCAAGCATACATATATTTCTGTTAAAATTGGGAGAGGAGAGGGGTGTAGCGGTGCTTTTGGAAATATTTAAAATAATAATAAAAGGAAAAAAGTTCAGCGAACTTCAGGCAGGGACTTAGGGAGACCCTCGGACTTTCAAAATGTCGAGATTTTCATTACTAGATAAAATAAACAAGCAATTCAAGCACAAAACTTGGATAAAATTTGAATAAGGAAAGAGAAAACAAGTTACTAAACTAATGTAATCCTACTTTTATGTATTTGAACAGAAAACCTCCCAAAAAAATTACAAATAAAAAGAGATCTACAGAAAAGTATTTAGGGTCCTCGACAAAAGAAAAAAAAAATCCAAACGCAATGAAGATGTTACTGGCGTCCGACTATCCATTATCGCCATGGTTTTCTATCCCGTATAAAAAATTGTTAGCATTTCCCATAATTCTGTGCAAAATTAATTGCTTAATGGTATACTACCAAAAAAGTAAAATGAAAATAATTCGTTTGAGAAACTTTTACAAAAGCCATATCCCAAAAATGTAAACAAAAACACGCTCTTACTAACTAAATTAGACAATTTGACATTGTCCCCTTTAATACCGGTTTTCCTATTTCTACTAAATAATGAGGTGACCTAGATTGCATTATGTGCTATGACACATATTTTCTCCTTCAACAAAAATCAAACGTCTTAAATGAGAAAACTCCCTACACAGATGAAAAAATGCCCCAAGTCATGATCCTTCTCCCCACATAAGTGGCCTCTTATTCTAGGCTTCAAGACTTTACCTCATTCTCCCTGGATCCTTGCCAAAAATTGGGTGGCAATTAGAATAGAATATGATTTATTGGTTAAAATAGCACAAAATCTAGCATAAGCACGTCAGAATTACCATAACAAAACAAATGTTATGTGATAAACATAAAACAAAAAATTGAATCAATAATAAAACAGATGTCAGGGGAAAAGTTATATCAATTATTAAAATAGGAAACAAAATAGGGGACGAAAGAGTTTTTGTATCTCATGGTCAACATTTGGGGATACAGGTCCAGTTGGGTATTTGGAGCTCTAAGAGCATTGCGCCTTGTATTAGGAAGGGTTGGGGGATTTTCTTTAAAGGGAGGGAGAAAACGTCGATGATAGTCAGAATTAAGGCACTTGAGACCAAAGTTCATGGTAAGGATGTGACGTCGTGATTCCAATGTAATAAGTTCAAGTCTAGCCAAACCTTCATTGTATGTAGTTTAGGCCGTCCCCAGAATAATTTTTACTGCTCTTTTTTGAATACTTTCAATTTTAGAACATTGGTCTTTGGTCAACCCAGGGTGCCAGACAGGGCAAGCATATTCCAGACAGGGTCTTATATAGGAACAGTAAATTATTTTAAGGTTTTGGATTGATATGGAGAAACGTTTGAGAAGAGAGAAAGATTTAAGGAGAAAACAACCTGACTTAAATAAGTGGGAAATGTGGGAATTCCATTTAAGGTCATTGTCCAACTGCACACCAAGCAGTTTAACAGTATTTAAATTTGGTATGCAAAGGTAATTATTGATAGGGGGTATATTTTTTAAAAAAGAGAATAACATGAAACTGCTTTTGGGTATGCTTAAGTTGAGTTTAACATTGTCAAGATCATTCTTTAAATTGTTAATTAGTGAATCGAGTCTAAAATTCAAAGTATTAGATGTTTGACAAAGGTTCAGTAATGTCAAATCATCCGCAAATTTAAAAGAGTTGTCAAAACTTGGTAAAACATTATTAAAAACTATTAAAAAAGCTAAAGAACCTAACATAGTCCCTTGAGGTGCTCCACAGGAAATCGAGGAAAAACCTGATGAATCCCCGTTAGAGAGCACTACACATTGCTCACGGTCAGACAAAAAGCTAGTTAACATACGTAAAACAAAATCTCTTGCACCAAAAGCCATTGCATTATCTATAACTGTCTGATGATCCAAATTATTGAAGGCTTTGCTAATATCAGTAAAAACAGCCTCAATGTAGGAACTATTCAACTCAAGGTGTTTGAAAAGAGTATCAAGTATATAAATTAAGCAATGCGAAGTGCTATGATTTGGCCTAAAGCCAAACTGATTGGGTTGATTTTATCATGAATATCGTCAAAAAGGAAATGGTAAATAAAACTTTCAAATACTTTAGAGAAAATGGAGGGTTTTATATATTAATCTTAAGTAAGAGGGAACTTTTGAGAGATAAGTTTTTGGTATATGAGATATGATAGCTCGTCTAAAACACACTGGAAAAATACCATCTACAAAACATTGGTTAAAAATAGCAGTTAGAGGTACACTTAAATACTGGGCAGATTCTACAATCAATTTGGTATATCACCTGGGAATACTGACTTATTTGTATCAAGAGTTTCGAGTTTAAGTTGAGTCTGATGAATTTCAATCACAGGAATGTCACTCACTGCACTGTTGGCCGGCATATGCTGGAGTGGTGGGTAAATTTTACAAATTGAAGCAAAATGATCTTTTATGACATCCGCACCCACTGGGTCACCATTGCTGTCCAGTAAGAAAAATTTTGAAGAGACTTTTCCCATAAGATCTTGGACACTTTTGTGGAATTTCCTGGGGTCCGAATACAATACTTATTGAGCACGTGCACACCATGCTCCTTTCTTGCTTTACGGATTTCGCTAACAACGATGTTTCTAAGCCTTCAAGATTCTTGGAGAAATCCTTCCTTAAAGAGTTTATCACGTTTATTTATTAGGCACAACATTTTTTTTATCTATCCACGGTTTGCTGTTGGATTTGCGAGTAACATTTTTCACTGGAAAGGTGTCACAATATAACTGGAAAAGTTCCAGAGAAAACTTAGAAGTCATTACATTACCATTGGTAAGAAATATGATATTAGCCCAAGATTTGGAACTAAGTTTTACTTTGGAATGGGCGACCTTCTCGTCAGTAATGGGTCTATAAGAGTAACTGATAAATTGCTTAGGGGAAAGGAAGATAAGGGGGTCCAAAAGATGCATAGATGGTCACTTGCTCCTAATGGAGGGGCCACTTTGGGGACACAGTAGTAATCTTCAATGTTGGTAAAAATTAAGTCTAGGGTTTTATCACCGCGAGTAGGCGACTTGACCACTTGATCAAGGCTAAGAGCAGAGCTAAGCCACTTTTGGTCTAGCTCATTAAAATCACCACACAATGTAATTGCAGCATAAGGTTACTTGCAGTGAATTCTGTCAGTATAAAGTTGCAGATATGCCGTCAGCTCCTTCTTAAATCCACTACGAGGAGGGTAATAAATAATACAAAAAATCATGCAAGATACTTCTTTTGGGAGGTTTTTGGGCCAGGTCCATAGCCATAGAACTTCGTTTTTGGAGTTGTTCACTATTTCGGAAAATGAAAGAACCCGATTAGGAAGGGTAGACCGACAAAAAAAAGCTACTCCTTCACCATGAGATAGAGGGATACCATCTTTGTCTATCCTGGGCTTAAAATGGGAAACATAATTTGGAATGGAACAAAAGTCTTCAGTTCCCGACCATGTTTCGATAAGGCAAGCAATATCTATCTAGTTTTTATCAAGATTAATTTGAAATTCATTCATTTTATTTACCAGTGACCTTACATTCGCTAGAAGGATTCTGGGAAAGGTGTAGGAGGAGCAGCAATGTATTAAACCAGGGTTTCTTTATTTGTTATTGTAGACTTGTTGTAAGTTCTTGGGTTCATTTCATGTAAATAACGGGAATGAGGAGATGGACTGATTTGGCAATTTAAATCGGAGGGAGCTGGAACTTAACATGGAGGTCTTCTGATTGGGTTTGTTCGGTGCTTTTGATAATTCGGATTCCTGTCGCTTTTGAGGGTTGGTGGGAACAGTGGGCTGGTGTGGCGAACTTTGTTTTTTGGCTGCTCAATATTCATAGTGATAATAAACGGGAGAGATTTCGACAGTTGATGATAACTCTTTATGGTATTATTAAAAAGTTTTCTGAATGCGCCATAGCCATGATTCAAATGAATCCGGTCACAACCAAAACAACGACCACTTCAAAACTTAAAACAAACTTTCTGGTGTAATAGTTGGCAGTCAGAGATTTTACACTCATCCCCAAAATTAAAACTCTGGCAAACAAGTAGATATATACATTTTTTGCCTTTTTTGCAAATATCATTCCAGGCGAATTTGCATACACCCTTATGTGTAGTCAGTTCATGACCGCTTATCTTGATTGACTTGATCTTTAGTTCGCATTCATTAGTATTCAAATTCATTTTTTCAAGGTCAGATGAACTCTTAATTATGTTATCCCCAAGGTAACTGAACTTTTGAAAAATACAAGTTTGTTTCATCACTTCTTTGTTACAGGAAACAATTGCTTATTTATCCGGGTGGGATTTGTTAATGATAATTTCCTGATTTTGCTCCTCATTAACATCAGACGACTCTGGAGGGATTTCATTTAGACGTGACCTAGGTCTATGATTGCAGATATTTCCTTGCTTATTAATTCTAATTTATCTCTCATTGCTATAAGGGAAAGAAGTGATAAGTCCGATAGAGGATTAGAACAACAATTGTCACAAGTCGTAGTTTCCGTCTGGCAGGAGGCATTAGATTTGTTGGCTTCGAGGTGGTCATTATTACTTGGAAGGTTTGGAGCTAGAGGGGGCGATCGAATTTCCATCACAATGTTGGCCAGGTCATTGCCCGATAGACGACGAGGGGGAGTAATTGGGAGAGGCTGGGGTTGACTGGAATAAGTATCAGCAAAAGTAATTACCTTTTTTGGACTATACTTGTTTAAACTATCCTTTCTCACAGAACAATCTAGGCATAGCCAACTTTTAGACCATTGGAAACGTTCAATTCCAGCACATTGTTCGTGGAAATATGATCCACAGTCGTTGCATATCAAACAGTTTAAAGTTGCCCTGCAGCGGCATTCGGGGCATACTCTCCTAGTCATTCTTGGGGTTTAGGATAAAATGAAGTTTAGTTTCTAATTAAGTTCGAACATAATCCTTTTAATTCACACCTGTTCAAAAACTGGGATTTAATCCTTTTAAAGAATAAATATGTCTTAACAGGTCAGAGACTGACCTGTTAAGCTCAAAGCTGAATCCCTGTCTTAAGTACTTAAAAGGTAACCCCATTTTAAAAGCAAACTCCCATCCAATATTCTTTTATATCCCTGTAGAAGGTAAGACTTGGAGATTTATCGAGAGCTGGTTGCCATAGTTTCACTTCTTGGTCTTTAAGCGTTGCACCGAATTCCTTGAAGAAATGTCCATGATCTTCTGGTCCCTTTCCATTGTCCTATGAACTAACAAATCTATTCTCGTCAGGTATCCTTTTGTTTTTGTGCTTCTCATAATCGTGTGTTACAAATAATTGGTTGTATCTTTTTAGTTTAAAGTGAAATAGTTCAAGATCTTTTAATGCTAGAGTATGCTCAGTGTTTTGTTGGTCCGAAATTGGCTTATAATTTCAAAGTTGAAGGATTCCTAGTTGCTTTGTTACCTTATTTGCCTTGTCAACAACACATAGAACTTAGCAAAAGTCGTACGTGCTTCAAGATAAAGTTGTTCTACCATTCAACTTTAAAGGGAATAGAAATTCAGTAAGTCTATCCGGCTCTGAGGTTCCTTTAGCTAGCAGCCTTACTTACCCGGGCATGCCTATTGGACCAAACCTGAAAGAAACTGTAAACCTGGCTATGAAAAAATATGCTAGTAAGATTCGGGCTGCGTATGCCTCCCTGGCTTCAAACGTGTTGTATATGAGTAGAGCTCACCGTTCTCAGTTATACAATAGCCTAACAGTTCCACACTTACTCGCCCTTGCTCCTCTTTGGTCTTTTTTTAATTGTGGTAAGAAAAAGTAAGCTCATCGGCTTTATTTTAAATTTGCAAAGTATTTGATGAAAATTCCAACTTGGACAAGTAACTCGTTTCTGCAAAGAAAGTATCAATTGGTAAACCCAGCTGGGGTTATTGAGAAGCGTATTTGTGATTTCTCTACTGAATGCCAGAAGTTCTCACGTTTTTGGTCATTTCTGTTTATCCCTTGGTTGTAGTTGTGTGTGTTTTTATTTCTGTTGTTTCTATTTTTGTTTTTCTTGATTTTTACTCTGTCTTTTACTGGGCTCTGCCGAGATTTTTGTGATGGGTTATAAATAAAATGATTGATGATTTATTGATAGTAATAATTTTAATTACTGACAAATAAATAAAAGACGCGGCATTTGATTTACTAACTTCCGTTTTTAGGCTTTTGTGGGAAGAAAACAAGTCGCAGTTGGAATTTTGGCTTTGTCACTTATCTGCTTATTCTTCCGAGGGTGCTGAAAGTCTTCGAAGTGACGAATCCGTTGCATATTTCATAAGGTAAAAGTTTATATTACTGCACTAGATACGGCCTAAAATGTACAATGTAGCACAATTAATAGCGTATTCAATGAAGTGATAGATGATTATTTGCAAGTGTCTTCTTCATCTGTGGCAAAAAACTATACCCCATTCCATTTATACTACATTTGGCTGTAAAAAGCAAAAATGGGTTTTATTAATACATAAATAAATAATAGCAGCAGCTTACTTTGTTGAGTCTGTAACTAGTATGTATCTCGCTAGAAGGTGATGGTCACATAGCAATACAGAAAACAGTACTTGTTCATTAAACGAAGCACACCCAAGAAGTTAGGTTAATCCTAATGAAATATAACCTTCATATACTACTACTACTAATAACTCACCGCAGCACCAAGCCCCTTGAGGCCAACACAGCTGCGCACGTTCCTCCTCCATCCCAATCTATTCAAAACCTCCCTTTTTACACCCTCCCATGAAGTTCCTATTTCCCTTAAATCTTTCTTTATGACGTCCTCCCACCTCAGACGAGGATGACCTGCTTTCCGTTTAGCCCTACACGTTTGGTCGAAAAGGAGAATCTTCAGCAATCTGTCATCCTTAATCCGCACAATTTGCCCTAGCCATCTCAACCTTTCTTTCATTATAGCCCTAGAAAGTGGGATTGAACCATATTTTTCGTACAGCCTACTTTTTGAAATACGGTCAATCAGCCGGGTACCCAGAACAACCCGTAGCCAATTTCTCTTCTTACGCAGTTATGTTGAAAGTTGTATCTATGAGACAGTTTTTCAGTATTTAATCGGTGGTCTTTACTAATTGTTTTGATAAATGTTGTGTTGTCTTTTTTATTCCTGTTTTTTGTCTTTTTCTCTAGTTTGTACTCTGTCCCTTTGTACCTTTTGTATTGTTTAACAAGTTAGAAATAAATAAATTATGAGAACCTAAATGTAAATATTAACCGTATTTAATTTCCGTATTAAATTTCCGTATTAAAAATAAAAAAAAATAATTGAAGTAAAATTGTAAATTTGAATTTACCTTACTGACACCGATACTATTTCGTTGTGCCTCGCTCATTGCTGGAGTAAAAGGTTTTTAGTGAAATTAATTTAAAAAAAAAAACTTTCCGAAAAATAAGTTTTTCAAAGAAAAGTAAAGGCCATTTTTAAACTTAAGCTCAGCAGATACAAATACCTTTTAAAATCCAAACTCAAAACGACCAGAAATTACTATTGAAGAATAAATGAAACCCAAAAGGAACAGAAATTAAATAAACAATCATAGCAAAAAAATACAATAAGGAATAATATAAATAAATAAATAGATATAAAAGCGAGTAATTCTTAGATTGAATATGAAAATCAAGCTTAAAACGAAAAAAAATATTTTGCTACTGATGTATAAATGAAACTTAAAACGAATAGAAATTAAATAAACAATCAATGAAAAAAACATACAATAGATATTAATGTAAATTAATAAATAAATCTTAAAACGAGTGAAACTTAAATTGAATATGCAAATCAAGCTTGAAACGAACAAAAATCACTACAAACAAGAGTTTGGGTATGACCTCCTTCTCTCACTGTAAAAGTCTAAAACCTGCTTCGTCATTGGCGCTTTACTGAAAATTATATGCGTCTTGAACAATCTTGGAAAGTATAAAACATCAAATTGAATATTTGATGCATAATTATATTAATTGTTGAAAGATCCATCAGTTCAAGAATTTTTTTCACTGTAATTATATTTTTATTTTCAATGATGTAAGAACTGGAAAAGAAAATATTTGTAATATAATCCGTTTTCAGTTAAGCGCCAATGATGCAGTAGGCTTTTGGTTTTTATTTACAGGTAGGAAAGGAGGCAGTATCCAATCACTTGTTTGTAGGGAAACTATATTCGTCTTTAACGACTTTAAAAAGAGCTAATAAATTAAACTGAATGTTTGATGTATAATGATATTAATTGCTGAAAGCTCATCAGTTCAAAATCTTACTATAATTTTAATGTTTATTTTCAATATTAAGTACAAAAGAAAACATTTGTCACAAAATTGGTTTTCAGTAAAGCGCCAATGACGCAGTAGGTTTTAGACTTTTACAGTGAGAGAAGGAGGTCATACCCAAACTCTTGTTTGTAGTGATTTTTGTTTGTTTTAAGCTTGACTTGCATATTCAATTTAAGTATCACTCGTTTTAAGATTTATTTATAAATTTACATTAATATCTATTGTATGTTTGCTTGAATTGATTGTTTTTTAATTTCTGTTCGTTTTAAGTTTCATTTATACAACAATAGGAAAATTTTTTTTTTCGTTTTAAGCTTGATTTTCATATTCAATCTAAGCATTAATCGCTTTAAGATTTATTTATTCATTTATGTCGTTAAATGTTGTTTGTTTCTGCTATGATTTCTTATTGAATATCTGCTTGTTTTGGGTTTCATGTATTCTTTAATAGTAATTTCTAGTCGTGTTTTGTTTGAATTTTAAAATGTATTTTTATCTGATTATATTAATTTTAAAATGGTGATTACTTTTATTTGGAAAACTTATTTTTAGGAAAGTTTTTTTAATTAATTTTTGTTCGTTTTTGAATGCAAAAAATTTCAAGTTTTTAAAAATTCTTTATTTCAAAATCAAAATTTAAAAAAAAATCAAATATTCATCAGAGTATCAAAACTGATATCAAAGTAACAATACCAAAGGGAAAAAATGGGTTTGTGTCAACCTCGGAGTCTTTATTATCTGATGCTTGAACTATTTTTCACAAAATTGCTATCTCAAAATTTTTATTGGATTGGTTTGGGGAAAAAGGGCGTGGGGGACTAGATTAAGCTTCGGCCTGTTTTGACTCTTTAAAAGTGAACTAGAACTTTCTGTTTTCAATCAAATGAGCCCTCTCTGAAGTTTATACGAGTATCCTTTCTATAAGAACCATATATATCCCCTGAGTATAACTTACAACGCCTGTCCCTGGGCCCTGGGGGGTTGAGTCGACCCTGGAGTTTTAATATCTGATGGTTGAACTATTTTTAACAAAATGGTCACCTGAAATTTTTATCGGATGGGTTTATCCATACACCCAATCCGATACACCCAAAGGCGTGGAGGGGCTAGTTGCTCTCCGATCTTTTTCACTCTGAGAAAATGAACTACTACGTTTAATTTCCATTCAAATGAACCCTCTCTGAAGTTCATACGAGCATACCTTTCATAAGAACCATATATGCCCCCAGAGCAATACTTACAACGCCTGCCCTTGCCCTGGGGGGTGGGCTGTGTTGACACAGGAGTTTTTCTTATCTGATCTTTGAACTATTTTTAACAAAATGACTACCTCAAATTGGGGGGGTGGTAGTTGCCCTCTGATCACTTTTGACTCTTAAAATGGGCACTAGAACTCTCGATTTCCGCCTGATTGATCGCCCTTTGAAGTTTATACGGTGGCCCCTTGCTCAAGAAGTGCACCTGGGGAAAAAAATAATAGAAATGTGGAGGGAGGCTAGCGAACTTTCGGCCACTTTCCACTCTTAAAAAGTGAATTACGACTATCAATTTTCAATCAAATGAATCCTCTATGAAGATTATACGAGCATCCCTTCCATTACAACCATATATGTCCCCAGGGAATAATTTACAACGCCAACCCCTGGGCCCTGGGGGGCTGCGTCGATACCGGAGTTTTTTGTTATCAGAACTATGAACTATTTTTAACAAAATTTTTGTCTCAACATTTTTATCAGATGCATTTAGAGCGTGGAGTTGGGGGAGGGCTAGTTGCCCTCTGATCTCTTTTGACTCTTAAAAAATGAACGAGAACTTTCAATTTACAATCAAATAAGCCCTCTCTAAAATTTATGTGTGCATCCCTTCAATAAGAACTATATATGCCCCCGGAGCATTACTCATAATGCCGGCCTCCGGATACTGGTGGGTTCCGCCAACACAGGAATTTTTCTTATTTGACCTTTCAACGATTTTTAATGAAAAGGCTATTATAAAAATTTTATCGGATTGGCTTGGGGAAAAAAGGGTGTGTATGGGGGGAGGAGGTTAGTTGCCCTCGCATATCTTTTGACTCTTAAAAAATTGAACTAGGACTTTCGATTTCCAATCTAATGAGCCCCCTCTGAAGTTTATACTAGCATACCTTTCATAAGAACCATATACGCCCACAGGACAAGATTTACAACGCCTATCCCCCAGACTCTCGGTGGCGTGTTTTTTATCTAATTTTTGAACAATTTACAAAAAACAGGCTATATCAAAATTATTAGCGGACAGTTTTGGGGAAAATAGAGCGTGGGGGGAGGGACTAGTTTAACTTTCTTGACTCTTAAAAAGTGAACAAGAACTTTCAATTTACAATCAAAGGAGCCATCTATGAAGTTTATACGAGCATTCCTTTCATAAGAACCATACATGCCCTTAGGGCATAACTTTGAACGCCTTACTCTGTTCCCTTGGGGGTTCTATTGACGCCAGATTTTTTCTTATCCGACCTTTGAACTATTTTTAACAAAGTGTCTATTTCAAAATTTTCGTCAGATATGTTTTGAAAAGAAGGCGTGGGGGGGCTATATGCCCTCAGATCTCTTTTGACAATTAAAAAGTGAGCTCGAACTTTTAATGTCCAATCAAATGAGCCCTCTCTGAAGTTTATACGAGCATCCCTTTCATACGAACAATATATGCCCCAGGGCATAACTTAAAACGGCTGCCCCTGGGCCCTGGGGGGTTGTGATGACACCTGAGTTTTTGTTATCTGACTTTTGAGCAATTTTTAACTTAATGGCTATCTCGAAATTTTTATTGGATGCATTTAGGGGAAAAGCCGCATGGGGGGGGGCTAGTTGCCCTCCAATCTCTTTTTATTCTAAAAACTGAACTAGAACTTTCAATTTCCAATCAAATGAGTCCTCTCTGAAGTTTATACGAGCATTCCTTCCATAAGAACCATATATGCCATAGGGACATAACTTATAACCCTTGCCCCTGAAGACTGTGGGGGGAGTTTCCTGCTAAAATATATAATTTCGAGAACTTTCAACTACGTTGAACAAAATGGCTATACCAAAATTTTGATTGGATGTGTTTGGGGAAATGGTGGGCGTGGAAGGGGTGTCAGTTGCCCTAAAATCACTTTCGACTATTAAAAAGGGAACTAGCCATTTAAATTTCCAATCGAATGACCCCTTTCTGAAGTTGCTACGACGACGTTGTCTATACAAAACCTTATATGTCCCCAGGGCATAACTTACAACCCTCGCCTTGAGGACTGTGGGGCAGTTGTCATCCTCAAAGACCTAATTTCCAGAACTTAAAACTACGTTTAATAAAATGGCTATCTCAAAATTTTGATTGGACGTGCTTAGGGAAAAAGTGGGAGTGAGAGGGGGGTTAGTTGCCCTCCAATCACTTTCGACTATTAAAAAGGCATAGCCCTTTGAATTTCCAATCGAATGACCCCTTTCTGAAGTTGCTACGACAACGCCTTCTATACAAAACCTTATATGCCCCCAGGGCATAACTTAAAAACCTTGCCCTGATGGTTGTGGGGGAGTGTCCTCCTCAAAAACATATTTTCTATCTGAAAATCAACTACGCTGAACAAAATGGGTATCTCAAAATTTTGATTGGATGTGTTTGGGGGAATGATGGGCGTTGGGGGGGGGGGCTAGTTGCCCTCCAATCACTTTAGACTATTGAAAAGGGCACTAGCCCTTTGAATTTCCAATCGAATGAGCCTTTTTGAAGTTTCTATGACAACTCCTTCTATAAAAACCTTACATGCCCCCAGGGCATAACTGAAAACCCTTGACCTGAGGGTTGTGGGGGATTGTCCTCCTCAAAAACATATTTTTTATCTGGAAATCAACTACGCTGAACAAAATGGCTATCTCAAAACTTTGATTGGATTTTTTTGAGGAAATGATGGGCATGTAGGGGGGGGGACTAGTTGCCCTCCAATCACTTTCGACTATTAAAAAGGACACTAGCCCTTTGAATTTTCAATCGAATGAGCCTTTTTTGAAGTTTCTACGACAACGCCCTCTATTTTTTGGATGTCTCAAAATTTTGAGTGGATGTGTTTGGGGGAATGATGGGTGTGGGGGGGAGGGCTAGTTGCCCTCCAATCAGTTTCGACTATTAAAAAGGGCACTTGAACTCTCGATTTCCAATCGAATGAGCCCCCTTTGAAGTTTCTACGACGACCCCTTCCATATGAAGTGCCTCTGGGAAAATAAATAATAATAATAAGTAAATAATAAAACATTGGAGCCGTATGGCCTTCACTATAGGCAACGCTACAGCGTTGCCTCTGATATCTTGTAAACATCAAATAAGTGTAACCCGTATTCGGCAACCGTTTTGCACCTTTCAGTAAAAATTGCGTATTTGGACATCTTATTCTTCCAGTGGATAAAGAAAATGATACCTAATTGAATATTTTGAGTTGAAACCCCGTGTGGACTTTTTTTCCTACTTCAAATAATCGATAAATCGTTACGTAGAGTTTCAGAAATTGAACTAAGTTTCTATCAAACAAAGCAAAACTTTATAGCGCTAATCTATTCTCCTTGGGACGTAGTGATATTTTGTTCTAAGGTCCATAGAAGTTTTGTTAATGCGCCATTGGCCTGATTCTCTTTAATTCCATAGGTTCCTTGCGTCGTGGCTTGTAATATTTTTTTTTTTGTTATTGCCTGATATTTATCTTATGTGTTTGTCCATATATTTTTTATTACATAATCCCTCTTTTTTGGTCTCTCTGGCCCTCCCTGGCTCCTTCTCTTACTGTAGCTTCATCAATTTCTCACGAGCTGTTTTTTCTTTAGATGCTTAGAATCTTCCAAAGGTGACAGAGAAGCTATACTTTCAGTTCAAAAGGAGATCGCCATCTCTCATTTACATCCAATCGAAACATTAGAAACCATCTCAGCCTTTTTGCCTGCAGATCTTATTCAAGTACCTGAGGATCTTTTGGTCAGAGCCGTCAAAGATATTCTAGAAAAGCTTAGGTCCAATTTTTTTCTTTTGCTTTTTTTCTCTTTCCCCCTATGAATTAGCGCTCTCAGTTTACATAATTCTGTTTAAAACTGGTGACAATGGTGGGATTAAGAAATTTTGATTTTAGATGGCCTGTCTGTGTATCAAAACTTTACTATAGGCTACTAAGGAATGCAGCAATTGGTAGTCTTACATCCGGTAAAAACGCACCGTTTTGTCTTTCTGGGTTGTAAGGTTTACACATCTCTTTCCCTTTTTAATCTGTCGTTTTTTTTCTCAACTTGAAACGCAAAACAAACAGATAATATATTGAAAAGTTTGAAAGGATTTTTTGCCATATACTGATGAACTTTGTTACTAATTACG